>NC_091148.1:19656505-19790858 GCF_041381155.1 Argopecten irradians | reverse complement strand
ATAATTAACATGCATACGGACTGTTTCGCGAATACTTACAATTTGACCGGCATGGAGACCGTGCTAGTAGATTTAAGATTTCCTCGGTCTCGGGATTGTATATTCACCGAATCTGTGCGCTGTGGTTTAAACTATCAACTACCGGTATCACATCATCTACAGGACCACCAAGGTATCCGTGCCATCTAACCTCGTAGTTAAAAAATACATACTTTTTTAGTCTGGAAACATTAATTCATCAGTTTGTGTTGTATGTCTATAGAAGTTTCGTTATCTTGACCGGGCATGGAAACGTGCTAGTTGATGTGAATCACATTATTACAACCTACTGTTAACTCTATACTAAGACAATGGACCAATCTAGGAAGAGACCCTGCCAGTTCTGAGTCCTGGAGGAGATGAGTGTGCAAGATGCGATGGGAAACTTTTAACCAGAATGTTTATAGTCGCTGTAGTGGTTGCAAACTTGAACTTCTAGTCCTATTATGCGCTAACGTTAAAGAAAGCGTTGTTGAACTTAGTCGCGGATGGAGAAATGCCAGGATTTAGATGGTCATGCTTTGCATGCACCAACACACTACCAACTCTGAACAACATCAGCTCAGAACTCTGTCAGAAGTCAAGGATACAAACAACAGACGCTTGTCAAATTTAGAGAACAAAACCGCTTTGCTCAATACAAAGTACACACTCTAAAATGGGTAGCATGACGACAAAATATCACAGCACTATCTAAGGATATAGAACAGGTAAAGCTGTAGACAGCTGTTAATGAAATTATCATCTGATATTGAAAAAGTCATGATGGCAGAGTGAGAGACATTAGATGACAGAAGGAGAAGGAATGTACAAATATAGATCATATTCAACATCCCTGAGAAAAAACCAGAGGAGATGGTCAACAGAAGAAAAAAGAAGATGAAGATGACATCCGCGACTTCTGACTTCGAAAAATAGGGTATAGCAGATTTAGAGTTAATTACACACTTTCGACTCGGTAAATATATGATTAAACTAAAACCAGACCACTGAAAAGTAATTCTAGGGAAACAAGCAAACAGAGGAAAAAGATACTAGAAAAACGTTTATGAACATCTCTAAGAACTGTCCATCACACCTTAAAAAAGCTGCTATTAAACGAGACCAAAACTAGGCAACAACGAGAGGAATTCAAGGAAAAAAAATAAGACTAAGAAGACTCACTTCTAACACTAGTCAAACAATACCAAAGGTGGCTTCATCACACCCACTTAGAATTGGACACAGAAAGCACAACAGACTTGTCCTCAACAAGGCACAGTCTCCCGATTTTCAGTCCTATCGGGATAAATCAACCATTCTTCAGGATAACAATCTATATTCCCGAGTCTCACTATTATAATCTTGACACCTGTCATGACATCGACCCTGATCAGACTATCCTTGGGAATGCTCCAAACATGCAATTGTTCGCTACATCAGGGCAAACCTTAGCAGTGCAGAATAGGAGAATAGTTTTTACCACTGTTACATAGTGATTCTTTTAACGACCTTCTCATATTTTATTCAAAATGTAGACATTTTATCTACTAGCAAGATGGATGAAAACTTCTGGAACTTGTAGAAAAATCATTACCCAGTATAAATCCTACTCACTGAAATCCACCAAATAAATAAGATATTACCCTGTCTGGACACAACAGTTTTTATAAAATACCTGGATTTAGATGCTTCACCAACAACAGTGAAGGGACGTGGAGTAGCCATTTATATTCGCGGAACAAATGACTGTCCAGCAAGTAAAAATTTACAACAACCTTTGAAGAGTACCTAGCTGTTGGAACTCAAGTTGAGTAATGGTGACAAGCTACTTATTGTGAATATTTACCGTAGCCCCAACAGCACAGCTGAGAATTTCAGCTACACGTAACGCAAGATAAACTTAATGAGAGAAATGTCAACTAGAAACGCAAAACACATTCTGATCACTGGGAGATTTCAACTTTCCTGAAATAAATTGGACTGGAACTGGACAACATGTACGTCAGAAAACCATATATCTTACTCGTTTCTTGGAGTGTGTTCGAGACACTTTTTTATACCAACATATCCATAAGGCCTACCAGATATAGGGAAGGTCAAAATCCATCTATACTGGATCTAGTTTTTAGGCAACGATGAAACTGATTGTCAACGATGTCTAAACTATCTTCACAAGTTATCGGAAGGAGTGACCATATTTTATTGTCTTTTAAACTGAGTGTATCACATAGTGATAATCATTACTAAAACAGGAGAGGAGGAATTATCACAAAGGGCATTACGACGCTATACGCGAAGAAACTAACCTCTGTCAACTGGCTAAACATCATTCAAGGTTGAGGACATGTCAACGACCCAAGCATGGAATGTTTCTTGTTTGTGAAACCATAACTAAAACCTAATTGAAGATAAAAATACCCCGTGAACAAGACATCCCCAGTTAGGAAGCGTTGGAAGCCCCATCTTGACAACGAAGCCAAGCAGTCCATCCGACAAAAAAGGCGGAAAGTGGGTCCGATACCTTCATTGTAAAAACAGAAAGTAACTTTAAAGTGTATCAGAGAGCCAGGAACACTGCAACACGGGGGACAGATCCGACGTTCACACTATCATTATGAAAAGAAAACTAGTGCAAGACATCAAAGATAACAGCAAAGCTCTTTTGGAAATATGTCGGAGAAAAAACACGAACAGGAATGTCTATAACCCAACGTGGTAAAAAGCGGATGGTACACACTCCACTAACCACTATGAAACGCCAATGAGCTGAATAACTACTTTGGATCAGTCTTTAAACCCACCAGAAAGTGAAGATCCACCCACACTTCCAAATGAGTACCATATCAAACAGAAACTTCGCATGATATCGTGAATTTGACAGGAGTTTAATATTGAAAAAACTATAAAGAAATTGAACCCTAATAAAATCTCAGGGCCCTTGACGTCTTTCCATCCTAAACTTCTTGTTGAAACTTCAAATGAAATATCACAACCCTTGGAAATTCATATTCAGGAAAATCTTTAGACGAAGGGGATAATTCCAGACGAATGGCGAATTGCAAATGTGACTCCTTTATACAAGAGTGGGAAACCACAACAAAAGTGGAGAACTTACCTACCGTCCAATAAGTCTGACTTCAATCCCAGGCAAAATTTCTCCAAAGAATCATTAGGGACAAAACTTCGTAATTCATATGGACGAGAACCATCTCTTCACAGAAACATCAACATGGCTTTAGATCTGGTATTATTCGATCGTGTACTACCAACATATATTGGAGGTCCTTGATACATTGGGGCAGAAGCCATAGATAAAGGGAGTAATGTCGGACGCTATTTTTTTTTTATTGACTTCAGTAAAGCTTTTGATAAAGTCCCTCACAAACATCTACTTAAAAAAAACTAAAAGGGTTACAGGTATCACTGGAAAAGTAGTACTGAAGTGGATAGAAGACTTCCTATCCAATCTACAGCAACGAGTTGTCTATTCATGGTGAAACTTCTGGAGCTAGTAGATGTGACCAGTGGTGTACCACAAGGTAGTGTCTTAGGTCCTGTTCTATTTCTGATATATATCAATGACCTGCCCGAAGTTGTCCAACATAGCACCATAAAATTATTTGCTGACGACTCTAAAATTTTTAGAAAAAATAAACAACCCCACCAAGTCTCAAGAACTTCAAAAGCAGACATAGACAGTGTAGTCATTTGGACTAGAGACTGGAAAATGGCCTTGAACACTAAAAAAATGCAAACACCTCAATATAGGCAATCTAGAACAAGACACGCATTGATTTCCTTCCCCACAAAGTGAACAAATAGAGAAGGTACAGTGTGAGAAAGATTTTAGGTGTACTTTTCGGACAAACAAACTTAGAATTTAGTCTGCATGTTAGTCAAGCAGTTAATAAAGGAAATGCATACTGGGTCTAATATTCAGGACATTTGTCTATATGAAGATAGAAAACTATGTTGTCTTATCCCTGTACAAAAGCCTAATTAGACCTAAACTTAGAATATGCAAACCCACAGGTTGAGTGTCTGCCACTGCTAAAAAAAGATCAGATCGCTCTCGAAAAACGTCGCCAACGTAGAGCCACTAAAGAGTTCACTCTTATTGAAATTTACCATACCATTCAAGACTTTAAAAGTGTGGGACTTACCCACCTTAGAATATAGAACGTAAAAGGAACGATGTGATCGATGTCTATAAAATTCTGAATGGTATAGATAAACTAGATAAAGATAAGCTATTTACAAAATGTCTTCAGCTGAATTCTAGAGGTAATAGTTTAAAACTCTTTAAGAAACAGAGCAGGACTAGACGTCACTACCAAAAGTATATTTTTTTTAGTCGCGCGGAGTGGTAGATTCATGGAAAACTCCCTTCCCAACTTAGTAGTAGAAGCCCTACTCTGAACTCGTTTAAAAAACGACTGTACCACTCACTGGATTTCGAGTACCATGCGAAGTTTTCACCCCTGTTTTATATATGGCCACAAACACGGAATAACTATTTAGTAAATTGAACATAAACGCGCCACAACTTAGCTGGAACCTGCTCAACTACGGTGTCTAAGAAGAGGTAACAGAGGTAAACAGGTAACAGGTGAATAAAACAACCACCATAGCAATTTTGCCTGAAGGGTAATTGCATCTATGGAAAAGAAACAGCATCATTTTGATGTCAACTATGAAACAGATCAGGATCTGTTTAAATATCAAGTATCTATAATTGTTAACTATGGCATGTTTTATAGTGTCAAACAAGCTACACGATCAATAATAAACAAAAGAGACATGTCACATGACAATCATAAAAGCGTCAAATATGGTCCGGAAAAGCACACACACTACAAAACTGAAGACAAAGAGGTCAATATGTTATTATGAATGGAGAAGTCCTTTAAATTCGAGGAGAAGACTGGTATATGTAGACCATAGACTCATGTGTACAAAGAACACAGATCACAGACTATAGATTTGGAAGATTCCAGATTTCTTTAAGAGTGTAACATGAACACATTCTTTCCATGTTAATCTCCAATACACACTGCAGCCAGATTATACCTAACATTGGCCCGTAGACCAATTTTACCTGACCACTGAACACTGCATAACAAATCTTAAAACCAATTGCAATCCTTTTCTTCTGATTTCAGGAGAGACCTTGAACCCATTTCCTTTCACTGGACACCAATATCTGATACTGTATGCTTGTCTTCTACAGACCAGATATGCGACCTTTGACCATCATTGCAGGCCAGCTCCTTTGACCTTTACCTTTTACAAATTCCTGCCCATGTCTATAAGCACCAAATTCTATAAGTGTAAGCAATCAGCTTGTAACTATGCACATTAAATGAACTCTGATCCATGTAACATAAATGACACCAGTGTATAACTAAAATACAAAAACCTCTTTGACCTTGACCCCTTTTTCCCTCTAACTGTTGATCAGGGTTCATCTTTACGCTGTCCTCAATATCCTTTTTTAAGCATAGAAAATCCAAAAGGCTCCACTTTTTACTCAAACCCCATTTCAGTTACATTAGGGGACACCATTTTATCTTAAGAGGAACATCCTGTGCAAACCCTTGTCTGGTTTCCTCTCACCTTTTACACATTGTAGGTATAGTTGACCCAATCTCATCATTGACCTTTAATCCCTACTAATGACCTCTTATCTTTGACCTCCCACTTTTGACCACATCCCAAAGTAATGATGCTGTAACCAGAGACACATGTGTATTTCACCAGTAACATATAACACACAGACTAATGTTGTAGTGTCCCCTGTTGATGTTGATGTATACTTATATATATCTTCTGCTGCCCAAGGCTATTTAAAGGATGTCTGCAGCCCTGATGGATGTGCCTACTGTATAATATAACCACACACACACACACATTACATATATATATACATACATATTGCTTACTACACTTCGGACACACAACATATGTTACCTTTGTACTCCTAGCTTTATCATGATTTACATATATACCACATACAACTTTACATGTCCTTGATGGCTTAAAGTACTGTGAAATTCTAGAATTAAATAGAGTGTGTTATTGTAGTAGAGTACTGGCGCTCTCCTCCTCATATTATGCAATAGCAGTATTGACTGTTGTAGGGCTGCCACGATACCATGGCAGAAGCTACCACAATATATTGTGATACACAACAACTGTATTGTGATATGTATTGCAATATTTTGACCTTAACATATGTGGTGTCTATTTTGTATATATTCCATAATAAAAACACCCTTTACATTATACAAACATACAGTGCTATGTTATGTAGTTTTACATCGATTTTGTTCAAATGTGAGTTTCTTGTTTTAAAAAATATGAGTCTGTTTGTGAAAATGCTAGGCTACAGACGATCGTAACCTAATAATGCAATAACTAAACATAGTTTACACTTTTGAACCTAAATAATGAACAAATTTAAGTACAATTATCCTGGCAAAATAAGCTTACGATCGAGATTAAACTTCAAAGGGCTGATCGGCTTGCAGTGTTGTTTTGACACGTGTAGGAATTCGAAAATGACGGCGGACGATGAAGCCTGAAATAGCTGGCAAAATCCCTGCAGCCATGTATTCACCGGGCCTTAAATGTGTTTAGAGAATTATACTTGCTGGTTTTGTTTAATGACAGGACGTTTTAATTATATCAAATTAATGAAATTATGATACTAAGAAAATATATTGTGAAAAACCGGTACAGGTAAACTGTATCGCGGTACAATATTTTTTGGTGGTGCATTGCAAAACCCCAATATACCAGTGAACCGCGGCAGCCCTAGACTGTTGTATACAATCCAATTACCGCCCCTGTGCATGTATTGTATACACCCTCTTCTCCAGGCCTCGTGCTCACTTAACTTCAATCAAAATTTGTATCTTTCAAAAATAAATAAATAAATAAGAAGAAGGAAGCAGTTTTGAGGCAGACACAGAGGGCATTGGGAGATGCATTATCAATCCAGATCTCGGCTGTTGGTAGTTCTGGACACGGACCACCCTCTTAAGTTGTTTTCACTTTAAGTACTATATTGCATGTTTGTCATTCTTTTGATATGATTTCAAAATTAAATCCTTCAACTTTGGTTTTGTGATTATTTCTTCGCATCAATACAGGTTCCGGTTTTGAACTATACCTTTTTCCATTCCTTAAGTGGAAAGGGGAGACAACTCTTTCAACTTTCATTTCAAGAGGTGATTTTCCCCTGTTACTCAATACCCCGGACATATAAGGATTAACAGTTTGGGATATGTATGGGTTAATGAGCTTGAACTTCAGAAATAACAAGAGATTGGGAATGATGCAAGACAGAAAGTTGGGCATTAGCAGATCTATTGAAGTCTGGAGTTAAATGGACAATTCAGTGAGGTTAATTTGTTACATAACCACGAAGCAAAATATGACATAAATGTATTGTTCTACATTCCTTATGAAAAATATGACAAGAAATAGTGACAAATTTCACAACATTCTTTAAGTATTTTGACTAATACCATTGAAATTCCAAATCGTTGATCAATACGATTAAGCAGGTACAACATGTATGCTGTACCCTTACCCGAGTCAAAGTCACGCACGTTAAACAAATGCAATACATAACCACTGAGGAGTTGATGAAATTATTTTTAGACAAGAACATGCATCTAATAATGTTACCACAACTCTAAGAGCGATTTGAGTAGTTCTAGACAAAAAAATCTTTACTACACAGGCAAGGGTCAGGGTTCGGCATACAAGGCTCTGTGTAATGGCGATTGAACATTTCACATTCATTTGACTACAGTGGGCTTTTCTGACATATCACATTTAAACCAACTAATCTAATTTCCATTAGAACTGGTTTGTTTCCAAAATATGTGCAAGTTTTAATGTACTCTTAGACCGAATTGTCCCTTTAATTAATTGATAAGAGGTTGGCAATTTTGGTTACTTTATTGGAAGAGGCTGAAGATTTTCTTACCTCAATCATTTTAGGAAAAAAATTGATAAATAGGATGGGAGTAAACTTTATTTTTGGGACTTTGGTCACAATTTTAGGATTATTTTCATTTCAGATGAGAACCAAATTAAGGCATTGCCATATATGACATCAGCATCACTTTGACACCTTCACCCGAAAGCTTCAATAACATTTCTTCTTTAATTCAACTTACTGTGTCCTTGATCTTCTCCCAGATGATCCTGGTCATCTCATCTCCATCGAGCTCCACAACAGGGTTGTCTACCTTGATTCTTTTCCCTTGAGCACCATCTGTCAAGTACAACCAACACACAGCATTTTAAAGAAAACTTAAATTTGGTATAATAGATATTCAACAGTTCTAAACTATCCAAAGTAAGAAATTTCAACAAACAGATTTTTAATTATTAAATAAGGCTTAAAAAATAATATGGAGGTGTTTTGAAATTTTTTTTAGTATTATAGACGTAACAAGTTTGTGCATGCTAGATTAAAATTACCGAATTCCACCCTCACATTAACAATGTTATACAGTTTTAAAGGTCTCCAACTTTATATGTAATGTACAAGTAGCATTACAGAGTCAAGTTTATCATATGTCATTGAATTGTAGTATTCAAACTCCCAAAACCTTATAGAAGAGACAATACTTCTGTTGCGGAGTAAGAAATGACTACCAATTAAAAAGACAAATTTTCCTGTTTCTTGTCGTCAAAGTATTTTTTTATTGATTTTTATCATTCTGACTCATCAGAATATTGAGAATATGTGTTTGTCACTTGTCGATATGATAACAACCCCGGCCCTCTCTCTTCATTATTTTGGAAATGAACAAGAATCATGCACACAAACAAATCAATTATCTCAATATCTATTTTCTCATGTGCAAATAACATCATCTCAAATGCATATTTGAAGAAAGTAAAAAAAGAAATAAGTTAATGCAAACTGTGGGTGCATGCGTTATTTAAAATTCAATATTTTATCAAATGAACTTGAAAACTCCTTGTCGGTTAATTAGCAAGCACCTGTCAAGGTGGCTACTCGTTAACTAGCGGCATTGATCAATTTGGAGACAGCGGGTGTCATAACAGACGTTCATACTTACATTGTCTCTTTTGTGAGACAGTGGTTGATGCAGGAGTCACCAGACTGTTCCATACCCTGCCGGTACGGCCTAGAGCACGTGTAACGGAGATCACTGGACTTGCCATTTTGCTCACACTTGTTCAAGAGACCGGCTAGTTTCGGAGAGGAAGTAGTAAGGGTAATATCGATTATTACGAAGGGTGCTTTACTTAAAATTTTACTCCATTAAGTGAAGTAATTTGTATTTTCAATGACAAACTGATATATTCTTAATGAAAGTTTTATTAAACTGTCAAATTATAATGCCAAAAACTCCATTTTAAACAAAACAGTGAACTATAAGTCGCACTTTTGTATAGACATAATTTACCTATCCAAAAATGGACTAGTCCGTGGTTTCGAGTCATGTGAGTAGAAAGAGATTTTTGATTGGTTAACCTCCCATTGCCTTCATAGCAGCCATAAGACCGGCGATTTCTCGTACAAGACTGCAAAGATCTTGAGTCAAATGTGGCTCTAAATTCTGTAAGTACACATTTCTAGTAAGTGCAATGGAAGAGCCGATCCCTGATCTATCACCGTGCGAAATTTTAATGTTAATTACGGCGTACTTTGTTTTCAATCACTTGATTTTTGCACCTGTAAGTCATTACGGGAATGTTTCTAAATTGCAATTAGGGGTCATTTCGGCACTCAGAATTTGGAGTGACCTTCCAAGGTTACATGTGAGTTGACAAGAGACATTGACGTGTCCACCTCTTCCGATGACTGGAGATGAAGCATACGTGTTTTCTCATAAAGACACAGTCGATGCTAATTCGGTCATCGACGGTCGCAACCCGCTCACAGACGTGTCCTGCACGTGTTTGTGACGTTTCCTTACCAACAATTCCTTATTATTTGTGTTTTGGATGTATTGTTGTTGTTTTCCCTGATGTATTAATGATGCTGAGAAATAATATGTTGCTATATATTAGACTAAGCAATTGTGCAAATTAATATTAGTTTTAATTGTAATGGCATCTGTTAAAATGCCATACTTTTTACAGTATGTTGCCCCCATTGTTGGTCTTGAGAAACCCCATGCAGTGATGTCATTCATCACCCCCCCCCCCCCACAACAAAGTTAAGGGTGTGTGTGGTGGTATACTTGAAGGTCTGTCTGTCTTTAAGACACAATCTTGTCCAATGAACGCCTCCTAAATTACCTGCCTGTTATCTAATCCTTTTGTTTTCAATAAAATATTTTGAATTTAATTGAACGCCTTCTAAACTATTTGGCAGATATTGATAAAATTTGGTACACAGAACGCTGACATAAAGGGGAGTTGAATGAATGCATGGAGGTATTAGTCGCCCACATTGACAACTGCAGTTCTAGTTTAATTTGATCATTTCATATTACGCAACAACTTTCATTGTCTGCTAATTATTAGCTGATTAAATTAAGCTAAACATTGAATATGTAATAAATGGTCTTTCATTGAATAAAGTGATTTTCTATGAAAGTAAAAAGTGGGAGGAGTCGTCTGTATTATCTAATAGATGTAAGTATATTGATTTTGCAAATAATTGAGATAAGAAATCACAAAAAAATTGTCTGTGTGATATACACGTACATTATATACTGTGAATAATAGAAAAGATTTCAAATTATTTTACAATGGTGTAAAATTTTGAAAAAATGTTGACATTAATAGAATGGTTTCAAGATGTTGTGTATACCAAAACAATGTGAAAATTAAGTAAAATTTATTTATTATCATGGATTAGTCCCACTTTAATTGGAGGTTGTGACGTTAAAAAAAATCATGTGAAAGTAATTAGCGTCACAGACACTGGAAGGCCAGACCAAGTATTGTATTAATTTGGTACTTATCTCAAAATCGACGTATTTAGGGCCAATTAGTTTAGAAATATACAACTTTTGAGTTTGTCCCATATCATGGGAGAAATTAAGAATTAAGATAAGTTTGATGACTTCCATGACAGGCTTTACTAGTCTCCAAAATATTGTGATGACTTTTACTCTCTGCAGGGAGTCACCACGGTGGGCCCTACAGTAAAGACTACACAACACAAAACAGAAGGTCCTATTATTTATTTACATAACATCTATAACATTTAAACTGGTACAATAATAATACAAGTGAACCATTGGTTAGGGTGAAGTCCACCACTGACTTCACCACACCTTCACCACACCTTCACCTTCACCACACCTTCACCAGGGGCCTCTCACCCTGGGTGAAGTATCACCAAGTTCAGGGGTGGACTTCACCCAAGAACGCTGGTGGAACTCGCCCTTTGTAGCTGGGCTTGCATGCTGGCCACTACCATGACACTGTAGCTCTCTCTAACACCAACTGAGGTCTACTACAGCTCTGCCTGTCTACCTTGGGTGCCTGACCTCTCATGCACATGCTTGACCCCTGAGAGGCAATCAAGCATGACACAGGTAAGCCAGTCACCACAGGGACAGAGCAGTGCTGTAGCAGACGACTATTTTAAGAGAAACACATGCATTGCATGTGTAGTAAACAAACTTATACAAAGCAATAAACACAATTAACAAAAACAATTAAGAGTAGTAATTAAGCAGTTAAAGTTATGGTGAGACAAGTATTTGTTACAATATTTATTACTATCACTAATATTTTGCTTGATAAATTTTGTATCTGCAATGATATTGTCCAATTCTAGAGTTTCAAACTAGGGGGAGATAATCTAATACTGTATTTGACCTATTAAGCGTTGTTGTCTCTATAAGCACCCTTCCCGTTTTTAGGCCTCATTTCAATTGCCTGGGCATGAGACCAAAACTATCAAAACTGTATAGGTTTGCAATAATTTCGTCTTATTAAGCACCTTTTCATTTTTTTTAAATTTTGGACTTTCATTCCTTGATTTTGTTGATGTTTTAATGTGTTGATTCAGTTGTTATAGTAGCCTGTACATTGACATTAATTTCCTTGATTTTGTTGATGTTTAATGTGTTAGAAAGGACCAAGAGCTGTTCGGGCTGCCCTACTCCTAAACCTCGGAGGAAATGTTCACAAGTTTTCTTTCCAAGCATGCACGCGGGGCTTCCGCCAGGCTGCAAAACAATACTGTCAGAAGGTCGAGGAGAAAACGGTCACTGGGATACCATACAAAAACCTGACAATCGGTGTTCCCAAGGAAACGTTCGCAAATGAAAAACGTGTGGCACTTAGTCCTGCGGCTGTGGCCACTTTAACAAAGAAAGGCTTCAATGTCAACATCGAAAAAGGAGCCGGACTTGAGGCTAAGTTTTTAGACAGCGATTATGAAGCATCTGGTGCCACAATTACATCACTGGATGGCGCATTCAAATCTGACATTGTTCTTAAGGTGCGAGCACCAGAGGTTAGCGAGATCCCAAACTTCAAGGAAAATTCAACTCTCATCAGTTTTGTTTATCCTAAACAAAACACAGATCTTGTACAGCAGCTTGCAACAAAGAAACTCAATGTCTTTGCTATGGACATGGTGCCCAGGATCTCTCGTGCACAGGTGTTTGATGCTCTCAGCTCCATGGCTAACATAGCTGGATACAAAGCTGTCGTAGAATCTGCTAACAACTTTGGCAGATTCTTCACAGGTAAATCAATATCACATGTTCAATCAATATTCCAGAGAAAAATGTTTATCCAGAATTTCCTATTGAGGCATGTATTTAAGAAAAACAATTTGAGGGGGAAAAGAGCCTGGAGATATATATTAAGTAAAAAAACATTACGTGGAAAACACAGAAGATGATTTACAAAAATAATTTCCTTTAAATACAAAAGAATGACTTCCAGAACTTACACAAAAAATCAATTGTATAGACTTAATAATATCAGAAGTAGGGTTTTAGTGTGCATTCCAAGGGCAATAACTCTCCTAAGATTGTCACTACAATTATAAAATGTACCATGTATTATTGCATTTAATTTGAAATCACTTTCTGATGATTTATTGAAATGTTTAACTGGGAAAAAAAGAGAGTTAAATTAAATGATAAAAGTGTCATGTCATGTTGTAACTTCATTTTGATGTTATTTCAGGCCAGATCACTGCCGCCGGTAAGGTGCCTCCCGCCAAGGTTTTCATCATTGGAGGAGGTGTGGCTGGTTTAGCTGCCGTGGGAACTGCCAAAAACATGGGTGCCATCGTTCGCGCGTATGATGTTCGTCCAGCCGTGAAAGAGCAGGTGGAATCTTTGGGAGGAGAGTTTCTGGAAGTGTCTGTTAAGGTCAGTAATGCTATAATGGAAGAGATTTGGCTTATTTGACACATTCACCCCTAAAGATACATTTAGGCTCTTCTAGATCAAAGGCTAGAGCAGTCTATTATGAAACTTCAGGGGTGAATGAGTTCAATGTAAGAAATGATGCAGAATGATTAAAATTATAATGAATGGCAGGCAAATCCTTTCTCATGAACTTGCCCATAAAACGAACAAGTGAGTTAACCCCATGGATGTACCATGGTGTTAATTCATCCTGTTCAACAATTTTTCGACCATACAAAGTGCCCAGTAGTCACCCTGTATTATGTAAGGCTCAGAAGGTTACCTGGTTTGTTCAATTGAATGACCTTGACCTTTACTAAAGGTCTCATTTACATGTATCAATTTTCTAGTTGGAAGTAGAAAATACTGATAACTTTTCCTAAAAGAAAATATTGAAAAGAATGAAATTTTCAAAAATAGTTATTAGTTTATCAGCAGATTTATAACATAGTTACTGATAATGTTGTTGCTATGGTTACAGGAATCTGGAGCAGGAGAAGGAGGTTATGCCAAAGATCTCAGCGAGATGTCACAGGAGTTCCAAGATGCACAGAAAGCCCTGTATGCCAAACAGTGTAAAGATGTAGATATTGTTATCACGACAGCCTTAGTGCCTGGCAAACGTGCACCAATCCTTATCTCCAAGGTAACGCTGCAGTTCAAATCAAAACCCTCTTATTTGAAGTTTTCCTTGTGACCTTTCTACTATAATATCTCATTTTCTTATACATTATACCTGTGCATGATCTATGAATAATTATAAGCTTTGAACATTTTCTACAAATTGTTTTAAGAGTGGAAATTTTTGTAGTGCTGAAGTTTTTGCTTAAATGACTTGAATGGAATTTTTACAAACATATCTGTGTGTAAAGATAACGTGAACACTTTCACCGTGGACAAGTTTCAAAGGTGATTTAGCGAAAACAAAAACTACACATGGAAAAAGCCATGTTATCCAGCATGTTGACTCTATAAGAAAACAATTTCAAATAATATGTATATGTTATAACAGGATATGGTAGATGCCATGAAGCCTGGATCTGTGGTGGTAGATTTAGCTGCTGAGGCTGGTGGTAACATCGAGACCATAAAACCAGGAGAGTTGTACCGCTATAATGACGTCACACACATCGGCTACACTGATCTCCCCAGTCGACTCCCGACACAGTCCAGTACCCTGTACGCCAACAACATCTCCAAACTCCTACTCTCATTCGGTAATTAACTCAATATAATTGTACAGTGTATTCCATTTAGTGAAATGTTTTGGCTTCAGGATCATAAAAAAATCTTGAGACATAGCCAGTCAAATGTGATTTAACTTTTTGTAACGTCATTTTTGATTGGCTAAGTCTAAACTAAAGACCGTTTTAGTCTTAAGACAGTTTTATGATCTTGAGATTTGGTTGTGTCAACTTCAAATGGTATCGCTAAATAGAACAAAGCATGATGAACTAATCAGGTTCTAAACGTGTGCATTATCCAAAGTGGCTTACGTCAACATGATTGCGTCAGTGTCGCTTTTGTTTTTGGTCTGAACCCTGAAAAGCAAATTAACAATTACAATTATCAAATTATGATCTGAATAAAAGAAAAGGAAACATATAGGATACAGTACAACATGTTGAGGTGACTCTGAATGAGGAGTTGTTAGATCTTTAATTAGAGGGTAATATGGAAGTTTAAGTCAAGTTTCTGATTTAATTAGATTGAAATGAAACACATTTTGATATATCAATATCAGTTGTTCCATTGGTTAACCCACAAACAGTACATGACTTTGGTCTTCAGCAGTTTTGTGAATTTGCAGGGCTTTTTCTAGGGTCTCTAAGGGGCTGATATTCGGCCCCATTCCCAATGAGATTTAGGCTAGGATTTTCCCAATTTCATAGATTTCTTCCAAATCTGAAAATATTTTAGATTCGCCTAATAATTGTCCCACCACTTTTGGGATTTGCAATCGAACGCACCCCAAAAATGCCGGGAAAAAAGAGAGATAAAATGCATATTTGGTCATTTTATTACCTTTTGACAAAAGAACATTTATGTCGATATGCCGATGAATTTTCCCAAATTCACACAGGGGCCTTTTCCCAATTTACCTAGAAAAAGCCCTGATTTGGTTTCCACAGTCTTTTAAATGTTGTATACATTTTGTAGGAGACAAGGAGCATTTCAACATCAACCTTGAGGATGAAGTTGTGCGTGGATCTATCGTGATGCAGAACGTAAGTCAAATCTCAAACCTTACATTACAGACTTTAGGTGAAATTCCCATCTTCAAAAGAACATTGCGTGTTTCTGGCTATTGAACCCTTATTTATAGATTATTTCTATCTGTCGAGAGGGAATTTTTAGCTCACCTGGCCCAAAGGACCGGTGAGCTTGTGTCATGGCGTGTCGTCCGTCAACATTTCCCTTATATTGCTACCAGTCAAAAAGTTCTGCATGGATTGTAACCAAATTTGGCCACAAACATCCTTGGAGGAAGAGAACTTGTATTAATTTTGATTCTGACCCCCCGGGGGCAGGATGGGCAAGGCCCGATGGGGGGAAATAGAGATAAATTCTTATCCTAGAGTTCTATATGGATTGTAACCAAATTTGAGGAACAGAACTTGTATAAATTTTGGCTCTGACCCCCTGGGGGCAGTAGGGGCGGGGCCCAATAGGGGAGTAAGAGGTAAATATTCAAATTCCTTCAGAAAAGAAACAATGAACCTCCATTCAGAACATTACTTGACATTACAAGCCAGGTGAGCGATTCTGGGCCTCTTGTTTTTGTTGTTCTCTGTGTTGTGTGCTGTTGATGTTTTTGTAATTGTGTTTTTATTTTCAAATGCAGACAAAGATAAAACTATTGGCGTGCCCTCACTAACAAACACTTACATTATACACCTCGTACATAAACACAGGTAACACACACTTAAAATACACACACATTTTGCTCAGAGATAACATTTTACGATGCCTTAAAGCGAAAAAAGAAAGAAACAAGAAAAGACAAAAGACCACAAAAACCATAAACATACATATCGATAATTGAATGTCAATCTTAATTTGCACAAGGCTGGGATGAAGGGCAATCGCAAGTTTTGTTCAATAATGACCTTTGACTTTCAAAAAGGCTAAAATCCTTTAAAAACAACTTCTTCTCAAGAACCAGAAGGCCCCAGGGTACTGGAATTTTGACTCCTTGTTTTCTACCAATGAACAAAAGCAACACAAGAATAAATCATTAAGTCACCAGGGGTCAAATAGGCTAAAATCCTCTTAAAAACAACTTCCTTGTGAATAACTAAGAGGCCTAGAGACTCTGATATTAGGCCTGTGGCATGCTGGGATGAAGGGCTACCAAGTTTGTTCCAAAATAAATGACCTTGACCTTCATTCAAGGTCACGAGGGTCGAAAAAAGGCTAAAATCTTTAAACAATTTCTTCTCTAAGAACCAGAAGGCCATGGTACTGATATTTGGCCTGTAGGTTGCTGGGATGAAGGGCTACCAAGTTTGTTCAAAATAAATGACCTTGACCTTCATTCAAGGTCCAGGGGTCAAATAGGCTAAAAAATCCTTTAAACAACTTCTTGTTTTATGAATAACTAAGCTGGCCTAGAGACCTGATTATTAGGTCCCGTGGTGCATGCTGGGATGTAGGGCTACCAAGTTTGTTCAAATAAATTGACCTTGACTTCATTCAAAGGTCTCGAGGGTCAAAAAGGCTAAAATATTTAAACAACTTCTCAAGAAGCAGAAGGCCCAGGGTGGTACTGATATTTGGGCCTGTAGGATTGGCTGGATAGAAAGGGACTACCAAGTTTTGTTCAAATAAATGATCTTGACCTTCATTCAAGGTCACAGGGAGGTCAAATAGGGCTAAAATCCTTTTGTAAAAAAAAAACAAACTTCTTGTGAATAACTAAGAGGCCTAGAGACATCTTGATATTAGGCCTGTGGCAATGCTGGGATGAAGGGCTACCAAGTTTGTTTCAAATAAATGTCCCTTGACCTTCATTCAAGGTCACGAGGGGTCAAATAGGCTAAAATCTTTAAACGACTTGCTTCTCAAGAACCAGAAGGCCCACGGGATACTGATATATGGGCCTGTGACATGCTTGGATTGATGGGCTACAAAGTTTGTTCAAATGAATGGACCTTTTACCTTCAGATCAAAGGTCACGGGCGGTCCAAAAAGGCTAAAATATTTAAATGACTTCTTTCTCAAGAACCAGAAGGCCCAGGGTACTGATATTTGCCCTCGTAGGATGCTGGGATGAAGGGCTTACCAACGTTTGTTCAAATAAATGACCTTGACCTTCATTCAAGGTCACAGGGGATCAAATAGGCTAAAATCATTTTTAAACAAATTTCTTGTGAATAACGAAGAGGCCTAGAGACCTGATATTAGGCCTGTGGCATGCTGGGATAAAGGGTCTACCAAGTTTGTTCCAAATGATATTTGTTGTAATTGTGTTTTATTTTCAAATGCAGACAAAGATAAAACTATTGGCGTGCCCTCAACTAACAAACACTTACATTATACACCTCGTACATAAACACAGGTAACACACACTTAAAATACACACACATTTTGCTCAGAGATAACATTTTACGATGCCTTAAAGCGAAAAAAGAAAGAAAAAAGAAAAGACAAAAGACCACAAAAACCATAAACATACATATCGATAATTGAATGTCAATCTTAATTTGCACAAGGCGGAATTTTGACTCCTTGTTTTCTACCAGTGAACAAAAGCAACACAAGAACAAATCATTAAGTCAACTACCACAGCCGGTTATATTTTTGGGGGTGACATTTTTGGCATTTTACAGGTCATTGCTATATTGATCCATGAAATATTGAGATTGTTGAATTATTTATACCCAATAAAACTAAGATCGTGGAAATTTAAAGTCACGATTTTGTCTGTTTTTAACTGAAATTTGACCTGCACAAATAATATTTAAAAATACAAACATATACAAGTGTGTCATATTTTGTACAGGGGAACATTTTGCCGCCTGCCCCACCACCAAAGTTGGATGCAGTAGCTCCCAAGCCAGCCGCTGCAGCTCCAGCCAAGGTGGAACCTCCTCCACCACTGGACAATAAGGCTAAGACAATGCGAGAGTCGATAGCTTACACCGCGGGACTGACCGGAGCAGTTGGACTGGGAACATTGTCACCAAACCCAGCCTTCACAACCATGTTCACAACATTCAGTTTGGCAGGAATTGTAGGTAAGGTACTATAGTTGCAGATGACCAATTCTCGCCATCATATGTGTATTTGTATGGTTACACACAAATTTTCATATATAAAGTCATCTTCTGATAAAGACTCTATTATGCAGGTTTCTACAAAATATTGCTTGAAAGTTTTTGTATAATCATACAAATACACATAACGATGGCGAGAAATGGTCGCTGACCGGTATAGATGGGTCGAGACTGAAGGATGAGTCTATATAGAATGTAATTTGTCTAAACCTGACCTTATTTGGACCAGCATATATGACCGTATAGCCAGGTTTACTAATTATACAGGTTTGAATTACTATACATGAAATAGAGGAATGCTATTCAATTATGCTAGCATACATAGTTTTGATAAGTTATACGGTATTTCTTTCTTTTTTTCAAATATTTATATGAATTGTTGTTGGAGCTATTTTCATCTCTCCAATCTTATGATTTAAGCTTTATCAGGGTCAGGTAGATGTTATGAACTATTTAAAACCATAAATGTAGAATTGGGAAATAAGGTAAAAGGTTTTATCTCCCTTGAAGTTAAAGATGGTGGGTGTATGCTATGTATGACTGCAGTTAATCCTCATCATCCGAAACTTACATTAGACTTAAGTTTTATTTGAAGTACATTGTTGGTACTAACTTTTTATTTCTTGTGTTCCTATTATTGATTATCATTCACATTGATTTGCTTTTGTTCATTGTATGTGACCTGATATTGCTTTTGTTTAATGTAATGATCTAGTATTGCTTTTGTTAAACTTATGTGACCTAATATTGCTATGTTAATATTAAATATTGTGTGTTCCAGGTTACCACACAGTATGGGGCGTGACCCCAGCTCTCCATTCACCTCTCATGTCCGTTACCAACGCCATCTCCGGTACGACGGCGGTCGGTGGACTCCTGTTGATGGGTGGAGGCTACACTCCAACCAACGCCATGGAGATGTACGCTGCTGCCGCCACGTTCCTCTCAGCCATTAACATCGGCGGTGGCTTCACTGTTACACAGAGAATGTTGGACATGTTCAAACGTCCAAGTGAGTGTGCTGAAATTTTCTAAACTCATTCATCCCTGAAAATTCGTGATGAACTGTTCCTTTGAATTAGAAGAGTTCAAATGTAACGTCAGGGTTGAATGAGTTAATAAATTCTTAATCCAACTTTTATGTGATGTTGAAAACTTCAATTAGTAATACTTTTATGTTTCCCCATTAGGTGTTTTCAGAAGTTCAATGAATCAAGTGACCCTTGTATTAGCAAGTAGTTAAATGTCTAGCATTATACCACTAGTGCTCTAACTTGCAAGCCCAAAGTGGGAGGAAGTACTAACTATTTGCCAACAGATTTTAAAAAGAACACTTGAATTGACCCGATACCTTATAGGATATCAGCTATACTAGGCTGATAAAGGGTAAACAAATTATCCGAATTCATGTAAACATATCTTCTCTTGGAAAATGAAAATGTATTAATTTAACACATTTTTTCACTAACTGTTGTAAAAAGGTTAAAATTCTTATGAACCGGAGAGGAAAAAACTAGATAACATATACAACTGTGTATGTTATAGTTATATGAAACACTATCATACCCAACTTCTGCAATATTCCTTATATATCACAGCTGACCCTCAGGAATACAACATGTTGTACACAATACCTGGAGCGGCATTCCTCGGATCTTATGGTCTGGCCCTGAACATGGGACAGTATCCCGACGTCCATCAGATGGTTTACCTAGCTTCTGGACTGTGCTGTGTCGGTGCCTTGACAGGACTTGCTTCACAGAAAACAGCTAGAGTGGGTGAGTTATCTCCCCTTATGGAAATGCTTCATTTTGGAGAAATTGGTTAAAAAGGATGGGAAAGATCGGATTTTTAAAAAACAACACATTTCTTTTTAATTTTTTTTTTCTCCCATTTGACTTTTCTTTGCAATGAATTTATATAAACTCTGGATTTGATTCTCAGAGTATTCTTGGTATATTATGACATAACCAGTACCACCAATATCCTGGTTTTGTGCAAAACTGAAAAGAATTCAGGTTTTTATTTGTTTGCTTGACGATGAAACTGATAAAAAGGTTTTGGATGGGGGGTACTCATATGATATTAAAGGTTGATAGGGTTACTGGAAACACAAATATTTTTTAGCATGGCCTTATATCAATGCTTGTTGTCTCCAGGTAACGCCCTAGGTATGATTGGAGTTGCTGGAGCTCTTGGTGGAACTCTTGGAATCCTACAACCTAGCTACGAAAACTTTGCTCAGATGGCAGCCTGCCTTGGATCAGGTGAGGAGGGATGCCTAGATTATTTATATCAATCATTCACCCCTGGAGACATATTGGACTATTCTAAATCAGAGGCTGGAAGAGTTCATTAAGAATTTCCAGGGGTCAATGAGTTAAGTGAAGACTTTAAGGTTATTAATAGGAAAGATATCTATTAAGGAAAAAAGAAAAATAATTATGAATTATGTTAGAGAAATATGGGAGAAAATTAAGTTATGGGAGGGAGAGAGAAATATCAGAAAATTCCCATTTTACTTTTAGTATTGAAGTTAAACATATGTTGGCAAGATCTTTGACTGAAGGATAGTAAAAATCTAAACATTCAGGGCTTTGTCAAAGTTTGTGTGAAGTTTTGCAAAGTTGTCTAAATGGTCAAGTAAGTGAACACTGTTCAGTTAATAAAAATGTAAATTTTGATTTTAATTAATTAGTTAGTGAATTCATGTAAGCCAAATTTAGTGGTTCAATACTGGGAGATACCTTTGACAAAATTTATCACTGTACCTGAATTATCGTTTTCAAACACAGCATGAAAACGCTAAAATACAAATACGGTTAAAACATTTACATTTAGTTTAAACTTTCTTTATTTAATTTCTTCATACAACAATATAATATATACAATCGATATAAAGGACATAGAAATAAGTGTCTAAGACACTTATGTTAATCTATGACCTTGATAATAATTATTAACACATTCTTGATGAGACAGCATATAGAAAGTTTACTAATGCAAAGTTTGCAATATTGAAATTTAATAAATTGAAAAGAGTTTTCAGGGAAACATGGTAAGGAAGTTATAGTAAGATAAATAGGAATTAATGATGGAAAATGTAGAATTGGGAATTATAGTGAAAAGGGGAGGGAGGAGAGGGTGTAGGGTTTTGGTTAAAATAGTATATGTAGACAAAGTTAAATTAAACAATAGTTGAAAAGTTACCTGATTTATATATTCATAATGTATAAGTATATTTACAGCAGTCTGAGAACATCAGGTTTAGCAGTGTAGACTACTTTAAAATAACATTTGATATTTGTTTGTAGGTGGCCTGTTAGGAGCTGTGGCTGCTAAGCGAATGGAGGTGACAGACCTACCCCAGGTCGTGGCTCTGTTCCACAGTCTGGTCGGCGTAGCCGCTGTGTTGACCTGTTACAGTAACTATATACTGGAGCAGCCACACTTTGCCACCGATCCAGCCGCTAATGTGATTAAGACCTTCCTCTTCCTCGGAACATTCATCGGAGGCGTTACATTCACAGGAAGTCTGGTAGCCTTCGGCAAACTTCATGGTAAGGTCACAGTAGCACTAGAAATATTGGAGTCTGGGCTTAATGCTCTGTCAAATATTGGTTTTGTTGTGAAGGGCCACCTCTACCCATACACTTAGATGAAGAGGGAAGGCATATTCTGTATTTGCATATTACAGAGTTATCTGCCATGAGTTATGTAATGAATGTAACATCACAATATTTTACATAGAAAACAAGTAATTTTTGCTCACAAAGTAATTATGTCATTATCAATACCACAAGGGAGACATCCTCGATACTCCAGGGGTTTTGATCACTTACGATCACTACACCCCTGGACTATCTCATAGTAAAACATAAAACTGGAGGCAACACAATAGAACAGGTAATTAAGTCATTTGATGTACATCAAAAGAGTCGTATAACGGTACACTGTTGTTGACTGTGTGGCTTTGATGTTAGGCGTCTCTCTCTCTGTAGTCTTCAAAGGAAATGTTTGCTAGCCTGTGATTGGTCAAATGTTTTCTGCGGAGCTGCCTTCAATTTCACTATGAGTAATCCAGGGGTGGAGAGATCGTAAGTGATCAGAACTCCTGGAGTATCGAGGATGCAAGGGAGATAACTCTGTAATATGCAAAGACAGTGCCAACCATGTCTGTCTTGTGTTGTTTCAATATTGAGGAAACATATCTTAAACACATTTCTAAAATCATGGATAATAATGTTATATTCACGATAATTTAAAAGTTCTTACATGAATTATAACAATAGATTTATCTTCAAAACTAATTAGAATAATTACAAAACAAATGCCATGGAATATTCAAATTATTTTTACAAATAATTGAATGAATAAATATTGTTTGCAAGGAATTACATCGCTTAAAATGTTTCGTCTGATTGTGGATGCATTCTGTGGATGTTGAGAAATATTCAGAATTTACATGAAATTGATCATGTTTTATTACCTGTACACAAAACGTAAAAGGCTTCTGTATTATATCACAGGCAATAACCTGTCAATTATTAAATGTTTGGTTATCACATATAATTGATCAGACATTAATTATCTGTATCCCTGTGAATGATAATTGCTCTGTACTCAGGTGAAATCATGCAGAAGTTTCCTATATCAATTTTAAACACTTCTTGACTCTATAATCCAGGTGTACTGAAGTCTGACCCCCTGCACCTACCGGGCAGACACTTGCTCAATGGAAGTATGATGGCTAGCAACGTTGGTGCTATGGGCCTCTTCATGACCAGCGACAACCCAGCCACCACCATGGGAATGCTTGGAGTGACGACCGCTCTCTCCTCCATCATGGGTGTAACCCTTACTGCAGCTATTGGAGGTAAGTAGGAATTTACGGCTGGATGTGTTGTGTCCAAATATAGGATTCACATAACGTTATCCGTTGTCCTTGACCTAATTCAGTATAATTGGCTAGTCTTAGCAACTACCATTGTGATTGTCACATGGACACAAACATGCCTTAAAAAGGGCTTCCATCAATTGTAATTTAAGTAATGTGAATATTCAAGAAAAAAGATCTGAAATTGAGAAGAAGAAAAAAAAAAGATTTATGCATAACTTTCTTGAAGGTGAGCTTGTTGAACGAAATACAAGCAAAAACTAGAGCAGGACTTGGCTAATCCAAATCAAGGGAGGTAATCCAGTGTTGATAGCTAGATTTCCCTTTGTTACAGGTGCTGACATGCCAGTGGTTATCACTGTCCTCAACAGTTACTCTGGCTGGGCCTTGTGTGCTGAAGGCTTCATGTTGAACAACAACATCATGACTATTGTTGGCGCCATGATTGGTTCCTCTGGAGCTATTCTCTCCTACATCATGTGTAAGGTGAGTTATAATTGGTCAATCTGGAGTTATTCTCTCCTACATCATGTGTAAGGTGAGTTATGATTGGTCAATCTGGAGTTATTCTCTCCTACATCATGTGTAAGGTTAGTTATGATTGGTCAATCTGGAGTTATTCTCTCCTACATGATTGGTCAATCTGGAGTTATTCTCTCCTACATCATGTGTAAGGTGAGTTATGATTGGTCAATCTGGAGTTATTCTCTCCTACATCATGTGTAAGGTGAGTTATGATTGGTCAATCTGGAGTTATTCTCTCCTACATCATGTGTAAGGTGAGTTATGATTGGTCAATCTGGAGTTATTCTCTCCTACATCATGTGTAAGGTGAGTTATGATTGGTCAATCTGGATTTATTCTTTCCTACATCATGTGTAAGGTTAGTTATGATTGGTCAATCTGGAGATATTCTCTCTTACATCATGTATAAGGTTAGTTATGATTGGTCAATCTGGATTTGTTCTTTCCTACATCAAGTGTTTAAAAGGGGACTTTTGAATGGTCAATCTGGAGTTATCCCTCCTACATCATGTGTAAGGTGAGTTATGATTGGTCAATCTGGGTTATTCTTTCCTACATCAAGTGTATAAAGGGGACTTTTGAATGGTCAATCTGGAGTTATCCTCTCCTACATCTTGTGTAAGATAAGTTTTGATTGGTCAATCTGGAGATATTCTTAATCACATTGATGCTGTTAACATGGAAAATTATGCTTGGGAGAAATTTACACTAATTACGCGAAGTCCGCTTAACCGCGAAAACTTTCCCCAACACTTAATATTTTGTACTTGTTTGAACTTTGTTGTTAAAATGCTAAAAATATATCCAACCGAAAATAAAAAAACCACGAAAGGTCCAAGCATGCAAATCGGGAAATTAAGCACTTGCGAAAATATCCACTTTTACAAAAATATCCACTTTTACAGAATACTTTTCAATAGAGTTCAAAGCTATCCCCCTAAAATGATTATTACATGTATTGTGACTGTGACCTTGTGATGTTACATGTATTGTGACTGTGACCTTGTGATATTTCAGGCCATGAATAGGTCACTGACCAGTGTAATCCTTGGTGGTTACGGTACACTGGCCACAGGCGGCGGAAAGCCAATGGAGATTGTCGGTGAACACACTGAGATTAATGTAGATAGTGCTGCTGATCTGATCACACAGTCTCGTAACATCATCATTACCCCTGGATATGGACTGTGTGTCGCCAAGGCTCAGTACCCCATCGCCGAAATGGTGGAACTCCTCAAGAAGAAAAATATCAACTGCCGATTTGGTGTCCACCCCGTAGCTGGTATGTTTTCTCATAGGTTGTTATAACATACTGAAAACCAACTATCTTTGTGTTTCCGTTTCAAAGCATTTTCGCAGAGGTTAATTTCTGCGGATTTGAAGTTGAAGTTCAATTAAATTGTGCAGAATTGTGGAAGTTATCAAATATCGCAGATAAACTTTAGCGATTTTAACACAATCGCAATATTTAGGGAAATAAATTGTATGTAAATAAAAGTTGGTTTACAGTACACTGTGTTCACGCACAAAAAATACTGCATACAGCAGAGGTCAACCTTAATGACTTTAGCTGTTTATAGGTTGGGAAACCCCTTTTCTGTTCTGTACCATCCTTCTTTGATATATAGAAGTTGAAGACGGTAACATCTTTATCTTGAAATATTTCAAGATCGGCTTCATATACTTGCAAGCTTTCTATCTGAACTTACCAAGAGTTTTTGATTTCCCTTCATATGTGTCCCTCTAAAGTTTGATGCTAGGTGGCATAGCTGTGTCCCGTGATTGCTCAGTGTTTTTAAAGACACAATTTCATGTACAGAATTTACTTGATCCTTAGACCAAATACCTGCTTGGTATACCGTATTCGACCCAGTAATCGCCGATGTCCTTATGAGCACCCCTCACCCTTTTTGAGGCCTCGATTTTAATTGCCAAGGCATGAATAAAGATCATAGCTACACAAAAGTGTAGAGATTTGTAATCATTTTGTCTCATCAGCATCTTTTTATTTTTTCAAATTTTTAAATGCCCTGGGGGCTTATTTGGTTGAATACGGTATATACAATATGTATTATCAGTACCGAATAGTTGAATTTTCAGTTCAATTTTCCAGTTGGATTATTTTAACTGTATTTGCGTTTTCACAGAAATGGCAATCCTAAACACAAGTAAATTATTCAGAAATTCATTTACCTAACTAAGGACAAATGTTCAAACCATGAAATCTCTGCAAATATGTTCCTTATAGGAATCTGCAAAAATATTCACCCCACCAATTTAAAGCACTTCACAGTATAACAAAAATTGTGTCAACAAAAGTTGTGTAATTTTGCCTTTCAGGCCGTATGCCTGGTCAGTTGAACGTATTGCTGGCCGAGGCTGGAGTACCATACGATGTTGTCCTGGAGATGGACGAGATTAATGACGACTTCCCGGAAACAGATCTCGTCTTGGTTATTGGAGCCAACGACACTGTCAACTCTGCTGCTGAAGAAGATCCCAACTCAATCATTGCTGGCATGCCTGTTCTCCGCGTCTGGAATTCCAAACATGTACGTATTCAACTACAGCTTAACTCATTCACGCCTAACGACACATTTAGGTTCTTCTAAATTAAAGACAAGAGTAGTCATGAAATTGAAAGGGGTGAACGAGTTGATGAGGGATCCTGGCATTTTAAACCATTGATTAATTTGCTAGGTTTCAGGGTATTGAGTGGAATTGATTTATCAATTTTTGAATTATTGAAAATATTTGATTTAATTATTTAAAGTATTAAATTGTACTTTTGGGATGGGAATTCTCTCCATTATCTTCAAGAATATGTAAAGTTTAAAAAAATTATTATCTTTTGTAAGATATCGAAAGAATTTCCGTTGTCAGAAAGTAGAAGGAAGAAGAAGAAAAAGACAATTGGAAGAATAAAAAAGAATTACTGTCTCATGTTGTAGTGTAGGAAAACTTTTAGTAAAACATATATTTCAGAACTAAAACCCAATATGCTTGTCTAATTATCATGGAAGTGATTGTTTCTTACTAATTTACGAGTGATGATTATTTTTGATTGACAGGTGATCGTGATGAAGAGAACACTTGGAGTGGGCTACGCTGCCGTTGACAATCCAATCTTCTTCAAAGAAAATACTTCCATGTTGCTCGGCGACGCCAAGAAGACCTGCGACGCTTTACTGGCCAAAGTTCGAACCTACTACGACGAATAACGTTAATCAAACATTAGCGACTTAGAACTATCATTTGTGCTGTAAAATCATTTTCAAAGATTTTGGTGAAAATTTATGTGAACAATTCAACAGAAACATAGTGCTTTCATCATCGTTTTTGATGAAAATTTATTGAGACAGACAATAGCAACATAAAATTGTTATTTGTACTGTAAGTTGTTTCATAAACATTCTTTACTGCATTTTTTTCCCAAATATTTGGAGAAAATTTGTATGAAAATTGATCATGATACAAGCAACTAGAATTGTTACATTTGCTGTAAATTGTTTTATTAGCATTAATTATTTTCAAATATTTGGAGAAAATTGTTATATGCAAGAAAAATAGAAACAGAAAAATAGTGCTTTCAACATCTTTTGGAAGAAAATTATCACATGACATTGGCAAAAAAGAACTATTATTTGTGCTGTAATTTCAACTTAAATGAAATTATTTTCAAATTTTTGGAAAAATTGTGCGAGACGATTTAGCATATTGTCAGAAATGTAATGCATTCAATAGCATCATCTTTGAAGTAATTTACCAACTGACTGAACACGATACGAGGATTCTGTGACTAAACCTTTATCACCTGACCTAAGAAGTATTATTATGATGGTAATCATGGCAGCAAACCTCTAGTCGCCAAGACCAAAATGTAGCTCATGTATGTAATAAACAACAAGTCTTTGTAATTTGGTATTTTGTCAATTATAAAACTTTTCTCATCTCTATATATTTCTATGCTATGTTTATACAAAAAAAAAACACACACACACAAAAATTGAATTGATAGTATTTTTAGCTCAATAATTAAAAAGTGTTCTCATAGATTGAGACTCTGGCAGTTGAATAATCACGACATTTCAAATTAACAAAAAATATTTTCAATTTTAGTTTGGTGTGGTTTTCGTTTTTTAAAAGTCAAAGAAGTCAAATTGCAAGAAATTAAGTAAGATGAACAAATATTTATTTTTGACCGGATAAGTCATTAGACAAATATCAACTTGACCTGATATTGAACATACTTGAAACAGATGAATAAATCATACAACGAAATTTTAAAAGATGGTGCAGACGTCAACCCTATAAAGAATCTCTATTAGTCTGCTCCGGGTTCTATCAAATAACCCCTATTATTTATGTTGGACTGCTCTAGTCTTTGATTTAGGCGGGTCTAAATGTATCATTAGGGGTGGATTAGTTAGTAGTCTTGTGACAGAACTAAGCCCATGTACAGGTTAATATTTGGAACACCAATTTTGAACCCTTAAATGGTTTTGATTTTGTGTATTTATTTTTTCAAACTCTGGTTGTTAGGTGCTGTGGGTTGAGCTTTCAGCACATTGTGTGACCGACATATTGCGACCAATCTGGTGGAATAAACCATTTTATACACACAACAGCTCTTGTTTTGTATTTAATATACCATATTAGACCCAATATGCCCCCAATGCACTTTAATGAAAAATTCAGCAAATAAGGGGGCACTTAGAAACATAACTGGACTTGCCTTTCATAAAATCATTCTTCAAAGCAAGTCATAAATCAATTTACTAAACAAATTGGAAAGGAAATCAACACATATTTTCAGTCTATGTTAAAATCAAAGTATAGGCGCTTATTGGGTTTAATATGGTTAAGTTAGCCCAAAGGTTTGTAACAGGGATTTTGGAGAGAGAGGCCTTCTTTATGTATATTGAAGAGCATCAAAACCAATCGCAAATATTTCAACAGTTTAAAGTCTTATCTTATTTTTGGCTGAAATACGATATGCCAATTGCATAAGTATAATGTTATAAATATATAATAGGATGTGTATAATTATACCATAGTCAGTTCTTCTGTAGTGAGATCTCTCCAGTGATTCCTTTCAATTGTAAAACCTCTTCATCAAACATGAAGCCCAGAGGGCCTGTATCGCTCACATGGTTTGTAATGCTATGTTCTGAATACAGGTTCATTATTTCTTTTCTAAAGGAATTTTGATATTAACCCCTATCAGGCCCCGCCCCTCCTGCCCCCAGGGAGTCGGAGCCAAAATTTATACAAACTCTGTTCCCCTTTCCCCAAGGATGCTTCTGGCCAAATTTGGTTAGAATCCATGAAGAACTCTATGACTATACTAGTGATTTAAAGAATTTACCTCTATTTCCCCTATTGGGCCCCGCCCCACCTGCCCCTGGGGGCCAGAGCCAAAATTTATACAAACTCTATTCCCCTTACCCAAAGGATGTTTCTGACCAAATTTGGTTACAATCCATGTAGAACCCTATGACAAGTAGCGAATTAAAGGATTTACCTCTATTTCCCCTATTGGGCCCCAACGCTCCTGCCCCTGGGGGGTCAGAGCCAAAATTTATTCAAACTCTGTTCCCCTTTCCCCAAGGATGCTTCTGGCCAAATTTGGTCAGAATCCATGAAGAACTCTATAACTAGTAGCGTTTTAAAGGAAATGTTGATGGACGGACGGACGACGGACACCGCGCCATGATAAGCTCACCGGCCCTTCCGGCCAGGTGAGCTAAAAACAGTGTAACAACCTCCTTCATATTCATCAGCTCTGTCAAAGTGACAGTTGTAACAATAATGTTAACCAACTGCGAGACAACCAGAAAAAAACAAAAACTTCAAACCAAACAAAATATTTCTTGTTTATTGAGTTCCAATATGCAAAAGTATACTTATGTAAATTTTCTATAATTACAAGGTATTTTTTCAGACATTAATACTGAATAATTCATCATAGTTCTAAAAATTTGTTTAACAATATCGGATCCTCATCTAATATTTACATAAGGAGTAAGTGGATCTTATGTATTGTTACTCTTGCAAAGAGATTTTATTAGTTCAAAGGGTCATGTAAGGACGTGCCAGGTTTGTTGGTGGAGGAAAGCCGGAGTACCCGGAGAAAAACCACCCACCAGCGGTCAGTACAATGTATCTGGCATCTTTCCCACATGGGATTACCACTCGGCCACCTCGGCCCCTTCTTGTCTGATCCTTGACTTCACTCTCTACAATATACACCCTGGTACATGTACCTGTAGATATCCTACATCAGATTATTCCTATGGGGAAAGTTAATGCTGTTTTAAACTGGAGATTTGGACGGTTTTGTGTATAAATTAGCAAGTTCTAAAACAAAAAGCAGGGAAAAAAAAGACCTGTATACAAGAGGACCCTTGATAGTCTGAACACTCGGATTGCACATTTTTCAGACTGCAGGATGCTACTTACTACGTCTGTAATAAAACATGTTGCTTGATATTTGCGTCTTGATCATTGCAGGTGCACTGTTATTATTGAAAAGAATTTTCACTGTGCATTACTCTGCATTTGCAGAGTTATCTGCCCTTGCGGGTAGATATTAAATGTGACGTCATGTGTTTGCAAGCGTAACATCATTCTTTTAGGAGAAAATTATGTTAATTGCACTCACCCAATAATGACGTAACTATTGATACCTACCCATAAGGCAGCTAACTCTGTAATATGCAAAGACAGAATAGGTTTATGCTAATTAAGACTCAATGTCTTTTGGTCACAATCCAATTTAGTATTTTTTTCAGAAAGTTTAATCGACTCAATGTACATGTATATAAGCAGCCCCCTCCCATAGTGAATTACCATACATTTTGTCCTTCATCAAAAGGAATGTAAAATTTAGGTATACTCATATTAGAAGTCTAAACACTGTCCCTGATAAAAATGGATTTCATATGCCTTTTTGTGGAATAAATGACGGTTTCATTTTTGCAATGACACAACATATAGCTCTATCTGAAGATATAACAGAACCTCAATGTAAATGTAAAGACATGAAGTATTATGTACATTAGTTTCATTTATACATGAACTGGCAGTATGTACACCTATATAAAATATCTACATAAGCTTAGCTTACCAACTACCAAGTATATGTCACCAGACATCAACATTGTCCTGTATACTTTTGTTTTGTTTCAATGCAATAGCTATTTGATATATGTCTCCAATTTTTGGCCTTTTAAACTTTGACACCGACCTTTGACCTATCCTATTGACTTTAGTACAAATGTCTTCCCTTTCCATAATTAATGGTATAGGGGGGCGGAGCCCAATATCCCACTGACCAATCACCGGGCAGTATGTAGCCTGGCCTTGTGCTCACACAAGCATATGTACCTATTTAATGTTGTATACACAACAAAGAATTCACGTGTAGTACCCGGATTGTTTGATTGACAGCTGGTGATCCGTCAGTTGACAGATACACAAAATGTCTGACATCGCCTTCTGTCACAAAATCAGCTGACCTTGACCTTGTAGACCTTTTGTAAAGTGACCTTGTATCTGTACAGCTATCACTTTGTCCATGCTTATCAACCATGAACATCACAATCTATAGTCTCAGATTGACATTTGCCCCAATCACCTTTCACTTCATTCTATGAAAGTGTGGTATATCATCCATGAACATCATTTATTGATAATTTTTGCCGTTAGTCCAAGGGCTGTCTGCTACATAAGTGTCATTGCGTTCGTCATTACTTAGTAATGATTAGCCTTTACGCTTCAATTCCTCGATTCCCTGTGAGAAATGGCTGGCCTTTGAGATTCAGTTGTCTCCCGAGTGTTCCAGCCTTGGTGCGAAATGAAATGAATTGAGTTTCGGTCTTAGTGACACACCAGTATAAAAGCTATCAAGCGATACATCATTTTGTTGAGGGTTTCCAGTAGCTGTGATGTGAAATGTCTGTAGCATGTTGGAGAGGAAGAGAAACAGTACAGATTCCGCTGCTACTTTAGCTACACACTGGCGCGGGCCTGTAGAGGAAAAAAATATTTATTATATGTCTGAGGTAAAATTGATTTAAAGATTCTGATCACACAAACACTAAACATTTTGTTAAGTCACCATCATCAGACATTTATGTACATTACTTTACTGGTTTTGTGCTATTAGGATATATTTACATAAATCTTTCTTTTCAACCAGAAGAAATGTTTAAGTTGTTACATAATAATTCATTATATATGCATCTGAATTAATTTTAGATGTGAATATTTACAAACATGATACACAGACTGGCTTTACCTGCCACTATATAAAAATTAAACAAAGGCCCAATGGGCCTGAATCTCTTTCCTGTTACCTAGTCTGTTCCTGGCGCATACCATAGCTAGACCTATAAGATAGTGACCTACTAAAGGTTTGATGACCTTACATGAAGGTCAATCATGTAATGGAGCAAACTTCACCATGCTGCTAAGGTTTCTCTGCATGCCACAGGCCCAATGTGATTTAAAAACTAACTTATTTATGACTTTTGAGACCTTGAATAACAGTCAACAGTCAAGGTCATTCATTTTAACAAATTTTGTAGCTCTAGTCATCCTAGCATGTTTAATTGCATGAACAAGTATCAGGTCTACATTGTATGCCTCTTAAAGTTATTGTAATGTAATCTCTGTGACCTTGAAAGAAAGGTCATTCATTTAAACACACTTGATTACAGTTCTTTCTTACAGCATGCTACATAATGTACAAGACCAATATCAGGTGTCTAGTAAAATAGGAGGGTAAAGCACTTGGGTTAATTAACTAATTTCATTTCTTACCCATTCCATACATATGATATGGCTTGCCCTCTGTAGATTCTAAAAATCGATCTGGGTGAAATTTCATCGGCTCTTCCCAGAATTCTTCATTAATGTGTGGCTGACGAAGGTCACAAATAACGATGGAATCTTTCGGGATTTTGAATTTCCCAATCATAGTCTCTTCTGTGTTTGTACGTAACGCTGTGTTAACAACTGGGGGAAGAAAAGGTTTAAAGGTCAAGGTCATTTCATATTTTGTATATAAAAGGAACTTTATTAAACACTATGGTGGGCATTGAGATGCAAGATGACCTGGAGAATTTACACTATATATTTCAAATACTCCCTGTATATAAAAAAGTTACTCCCTTGCAGGAAGGTATCAATTGTGATGTGAGCAATACTCAAATTGTTTTCTCAATGAAATCTGATGTTACCTGTGCAAAGACATTATGTCACACTCAATACCTACCAATAAGGGCAGGAAACTCTTTAATATGCAAAGGTAATTTGGTTTGTTTAATTTAACATCCTGTAAACAGCCAGGGTCAATTAAAGGAAATGCCAGGTTTGTTGGTGGAGGAAAAACCCAAAGAACCTGGAGAAAAATCATTGACCAGCGGTCAGTACCTGGCACCTGCCCCACATGGGATTTGAACTATGAACTTTGTGTGCAAAAGTGAAACAAAGAAAGGAATCTGATGAACAATCATGAAAAAATATATATCAATTGTAATTTTAAAGATAATAACACGGTATATTATTCTGCGATACTTACTCGTCCCTGCTGATCGGCCCAGCTCCTTCAGTGTAGCGTCTGTATAAGGCAGATTAGCTCTGTCCTCTAATGTTACCTGTCTGTCCTTCCCTACAACCTACACAAGCAAAAACTAGTTAGCATCTGATTTTAGAAAGGTTTGGTTTGGTTAGTTCTACGTTCTATTAACAACCAGGGTCATTTAGGGACATGTCATGTTTAGATGATGAAGGAAAGCTGGAGTGCCTCGAGAAAAATCAGAGACCAGTAATCAGTAACTGCCCCATATGGGGTTCCAACTCACAACCCAGAGGTGGTCTAATTATGGCCTTGTGGTAATAATACATGAACATCTTAATGCAGAATTTTGTAATTAATGTTTCCTGAATAACCATGCTTAAAAAAAAAAAAAATATTAAAACTACAAATTTAAAACTAGCATAATTTTCTGACAAAATTTTCTAAACGACCAGAATTTTCTAAATGACAAATATCAAAAAGTACGCATATATTAGTCCCCTAAACCTGTCTATATTATAAGAGGTTTTTAAAATATTTTATATTTATATATTAGGCAAAAAGAAAAAAAATCAAAAAGCCTAATAATATAGGCAGGTTTAGCAGACTAATATAATTATATGTTACCAGAAAGGCAAATTAAATTTGATATACATGTGTATATGTATGTAAATTATTAAGTAGTTTGTTAAAGTTTTTAAAAGCCTATAGGCTGGTTTACGTTCATTATGACTTCAACAATAATAACAGAATTCCTGTGCAAATTTTCATAATATACGTCTTAGTGAGTTATGATGGATGCTTGCCTGCCAAAATATGCTAATATCTGCTAATTAGCATACTGAAAATATAGCATTGGTTATTATACACATGTTTTGTCTTGATTAAAGCATGATACAACTGTAAAATATCCATATATATGTACAATGGTCTTTCATACGTCTAATTGCTCAAATGTTTCAGCTGACATGTATTTTTTCACGTTTAAATTTATTATACCTGTACAGGAAATTTTCTAAATTGTATACAGTTGAGTTAATTACCTAGCTATCTAATGTAGTTGGTCATAGAAGTAAAATATTCTAATATCAAAATCTGTAACAATTCTGGACCCAGTTTCATGTACATTCCTTCACTTAAAACTCTAAGGAAAGCATTTGAGAAGTTAAAGAAAAATCTTCAGCTATTAGATCCTTAAAATTTGTTATGGAGAGTTTTAAGTTAAGAGATTTCTTAAATCTATGGAATGTTCATGAAGCTGGACCTGACATCGTAAGTTAATACTGGAAGGATAGCCTGATAGTAAATATGACTTCAGTAGTATTGTCAAGGTCAAGGTAATGGTCATCAAGGTCATTTATTTGAACCTGAATTGTAACTTCTCACCTTAATATGTTATAGCCTATATATACAGCATGAAGGTTTCAGGGGCTTTTGCTTTATTTTGAAAATATTTGATTCTTTGACCCTGACTCCTGAGTGAGCTTATGTTAAAAGTTAGTCAAGGTCATGCAGGATTTTACAAACCTGATCTATTTCCTCCTGACATCGTCTCTGAACATCCTGGTACTTTGACATATAAACCAGTTGCCATAGCAACATAGATGTGGTTGTGTCAGCTCCGCCCAGGAACAGATCAATAATACTGCGGAAAAAGTTTGGCTCTGAAAAAGAAAATATACATTTCAAATTGAGTCTTAAGTTAGGATTTTTTTCAGTGTATATATAGTCAAACTGTCTATAAAGACCACCTATGGGACAATGGAACGTTGGTCTTTATAGCCAAGTACATACATCAAATCGTGTAGAAATCGCCCATTGGGACCCTGAGAAAGCCCATGGTTTTATTTTAAGCATAAGGTCTATATACTGAGGTGGTCGTAAGGTAGGTTTGACTGTAATTATTAAATGTAGGAAATCTATTTCTGTAAAATTTAAGTTAGGATTGTACTTCATGAGTTGTAGTTGTAGAGATGATTTTGAACAAGAGATCCCAGAGGGATCTTGGCGGCCACCAAGGAATGATCTACATCTGACAATGGAAAGAGGGATCTTTTCTCTGCTTTTTAAACTTTTACTACATATTAACTACATACGAAATTTGAGAAACTTCAATTGTCAAAATCCAAGATGGCTGCCTAGTGTCGGCTATCTTGTTGACCGATCGGTCCGAAAATGCAATTAATGGCTTGCACAACTAGGGCCTTAAGAGAACCTAGTCAACCTACATGTGAATTTAAGAGAGATCTCTTTTGTGCTTTCTGAGAAATAGCGGACAACAAATACAACTATCAAAATCCAAGATTGCTGCCTAGCAACTATCTTGTTGACCGATTGGTCCCAAAATGAAATATGCACAACTAGGGCCCTAGGGGAATTAACCTACTATGAAATTTGAGAAAGACGCCAGGACAAGTTCCGCCCTTTCTGACAAATAGCGGTGGCAAGATCGAAATGTTAACAGATGGAAGGACTGACAACTGACCATGAATGAAAAGCGATTTGAATAGCCCATAATGGTTGGCTAAAAATTACATGGTGTGTATAGTTGAGATATATTGCTGGAATGTCTGACTTCTATTATTGTTTTAATGACAATGTTGAGGCATATCTTGGCGATTTTTTATAACAATACAGTAATTTAATTATCAGTTAAAGGTTTTATCAGTCTAATGTTCTATTTACAGCCAGGGTTATGTAAGGGCATGCCATGTTTGTTGGTGCAGGAAAGTCAGAGTACTCGGAGAAAAACTATCAACCAGCCATCAGTACCTGGCAACTCCCCCACATAGGATTCGAACCTGCATCCCGGAGGTGGAGGGCTTGTTGTAATATGTGGGGACATCTTAACCACTCGGCCATCGTGACCCCAATTTTATCAGTTTAATGAAATTATCATACTGTTGGCAAAAGCAAGAATTGAATGTCAAATTTTGCCATCTTCATGCTTTTGGAAATTGATTACTGTTAAAAATATTTGCATCTCACAATATGAACAGCAATTATTTTTAGCATAAAAATGATTTAAATAATAGAATGTATTAGTCTCGGACCTGAATATTCCTCTTGTTTGCGGTCCTCTGCGCTCAGACTCAAGAAAACATCCATATAATCCAAACACTTATTCACATCCAACTTCTCAGCATGTTCCGATAAACATTTTTTGAAGAACTCAAAGATTTGATCTTCTCTGGTCCTAACCTGCTCAAACTGAAATAATTAAGAAATATTATCAACAAATTGCCATCAGTGTCAAAACTGTGCATGAAAAACATTGTTAGCAATATTTGGGATTTGACTTTTTTAGTTACCAGTGTTAATAGAGACTTAGGACTTCAAAATCTGACCTTTGAACTTGCGAGTCTAGCGAAGACAGGGAACATGTTGGCGGGGTTGGCCGATTTACAGTTGTTCAGTAAGAACAGGATGTTCTCCTTAAGGGTCAGGAACTCTTGGTCAGTATGGTCAAACCTACAAGGACAACGGAAACATGGATTTCAACTATCTATATAGGGATGAAAACTTTTGTTAATTAAATCAATGGTAAATTCTTTGTATGTTAATCTAATATGAAGTATCACATGACGCATTCTCGAAGATCAAGTAGTTGGTTTCATTGTCATTTTATCCACCCCTAAACCATCCTCGATATTCTAGGGGTTACTATCACTGTCTTTATATTTTTATAAACCATCTGTGATATTCTAGGGGTTACTATCACTGTCTTTGTATTTTCATAAACCATTCTGTGATATTCTAGGGGTTACTATCACTGTCTTTATATTTTTCTAAATCATCCTCGATATTCTAGGGGTTACTATCACTGTCTTTATATTTTTATAAACCATCCTTGATATTTTAGGGGTTACTATCACTGTCTTTTATTTTTCCAAACCATCTGTGATATTCTAGGGGTAACTATCACTGTCTTTATATTTTTATAAACCATCCTCGATATTTTATCCTGCAACTGTCCCACATACTGACCGATAACTACTGCCGGATAAACTTGTGCTTTATCCGTCGATACGATATGCTTTATCCGTCAATACGATCACGTGAATTTGTTCCATATCTGACGGAACTTTTTCTAACTTGACCCAGAACTTGAACCTTCCGGTGAATGAAACGTCATTCAGTCCCGCTAAAACGTGACGTCACATTCATCGAAATGACGTCATTTTTACGATATCGAAAATCTCGTATGGCGGTGTCGTCTTTTTCTTGGCTCATGACAAAGGTATGTATTGTTAAGTAATTCTTTAATGGGTATTGGTTGTTATTTGAGTATTTTCATTTCCTTTCAGTGATATATCACCCTGAATAGAATTACGGTTACTGTTTGTGAATGCGCTTACTTATTTCCCACGGCAGTAAAAAGGAGTACACTCTCATTCGGTTAAGTGAATGAATCTTTACCTCCGCATCAAAGAAGCGTCTCGCTTCGAGCGAAACAAAGTAAGGAACTGTCAATTTGCTTTCGTTTTGAAAGCCATAATGGTTGCAGGATAAACAGAATACACGGTTAGTATCTTACAATTCAAGTTTTATTTTGGTGCTCGACACTCGGCAAAGCCTCGTCATCTCGGCTTTCCTGAGTCTCGCACCAAAATAAACCTTGTATTGTAAGATACTAACCGCGTATTCTCTATCAAGGGGTTACTATCACTGTCTTCATATTTTTATAAACCATCCTCAATATTCTAGGGGTTACTATCACTGTCTTTATATTTTTCTAAATCATCCTCCATATTCTAGGGATTACTATATCACTATCTTTATATTTTAATAAACCATTTTTGATATTCTAGGGGTTACTATCAATGTCTTTATATTTTTCTAAACCATCTGTGATATTCTAGGGGTTGCTATCACTGTCTTTATATTTTTATAAACCATCCTCCATATTCTAGGGGTTACTATCACTATCTTCATATTTTAATGAACCATCCTCGATATTCTAGGGGTTACTATCACTGTCTTTATATTTTTCTAAACCATCTGTAACATTCTAGGGGTTACGATCACTGTCTTTATATTCCCCTAAACCATCCTCAATATTCTAGGGGTTACGATCACTGTCTTTATATTTCCCTAAACTGTCCTCAATATTCTAGGGGTTACGATCACTGTCTTTATATTTCCCTAAACCATCCTCAATATTCCAGGGGTTACTATCACTATCTTTATATTTTTTATAAACCATCCTCCATATTCTAGGGGTTACTATCACTGTCTTTATATTTCCCTAAACTGTCCTCAATATTCTAGGGGTTACTATCACTATCTTTATATTCCCCTAAACCATCCTCAATATTCTAGGGGTTACTATCACTGTCTTTATATTTTTATAAACCATCCTCAATATTCTAGGGGTTACGATCACTGTCTTTATATTTCCCTAAACCATCCTCAATATTCTAGGGGTTACTATCACTATCTTTATATTTTTTATAAACCATCCTCCATATTCTAGGGGTTACTATCACTGTCTTTGTCTCATATTTTTTAATAAACCCCTAAACATCCTCCATATTCCTAGGGGTTACTATCACTATCTTTATATTTTTTATAAACCATCCTCCATATTCTAGGGGTTACTATCACTGTCTTTATATTTTTATAAACCATCCTCAATATTCTAGGGGTTACTATCACTATCTTTATATTTTTTATAAACCATCCTCCATATTCTAGGGGTTACTATCACTGTCTTTATATTTTTATAAACCATCCTCAATATTCTAGGGGTTACTATCACTATCTTTAAATTCCCCTAAACCATCCTCGATATTCCAGGGGTTACTATCACTATCTTTATATTTTTTATAAACCATCCTCCATATTCTAGGGGTTACTATCACTGTCTTTATATTTTTATAAACCATCCTCAATATTCTAGGGGTTACTATCACTATCTTTAAATTCCCCTAAACCATCCTCGATATTCCAGGGGTTACTATCACTATCTTTATATTTTTTATAAACCATCCTCCATATTCTAGGGGTTACTATCACTGTCTTTATATTTTTATAAACCATCCTCATCTATTTTTATAAACCATCCCTCAATATTCTAGGGGTTACTATCACTATCTTTAAATTCCCCTAAACCATCCTCGATATTCTAGGGGTTACTATCACTATCTTTATATTTTTTATAAACCATCCTCCATATTCTAGGGGTTACTATCACTGTCTTTATATTTTTATAAACCATCCTCAATATTCTAGGGGTTACTATCACTATCTTTAAATTCCCCTAAACCGTCCTCAGCATTCCAGGGTTTGTTATTACTGTTGTTATATCTACCCTTTAATTATGTCATAGCAAAACTGCATGAAGGCTTTATATACAACAACAGATAAGCCAAGTTGTTAGGTTCAACCTCGGTATGATGTATACCAAAAGAATTGAGTAACGGCACATTGTATGACTTTGAAGTTGGAAGTTTATCTTGAATAATCTCCGAAAGAAGTTTGTGTAGGCTTGTGATTAGTCAATTATTTTCTCCTGTACTGCCTTCAGTTTCACAAAGATAAATTAGTCCTGGGGTTGATATTACATCATTTATAGTAACTCCTTGGATATCGAGGAAACCAGAAAATGTTGTTTTCAAGATACATTCAATAAAATGACATTTTAAACAATTTAAATTTGATTTTTTTTTTTTTTTTTTTTATATTTAAAATTATATTTTGAACACAAGGCATCTATTTGTATTAGAAATTAGATCTAAGTATTCAGGGTATTGGGACAAACTGTCAAAAAGTAAACTAGTACCATTTTCACCATAATTATCACCAAGGACCATTGAAAAATTGTAAGAAAGTGCTAGGAAGAGGGCTTATTAGAGAAAAAAATGTAATCTGTGGACAAAAAGTCAGCCATGTCTTAACTTTTTTTTGTACTCATGGCACATTAATCTGCTTAAGTAAACATTGACATGCCTTGTTTTCTTGAGACACATGCATCCGTCGTGATTCACATGGTCTAAGCATCACACAATTTAAAACATCGTTTATTCCATTTATTCCGTGGGATTGGGATGTTTATCTAACTTCTACTCCTTCAGGAGATGGGAGCGGTAGGTATTAAATGCTCATTACAGGGAAGTTATAATCTGTATAGCCTCAAAATGCTTATACTGTATTCGACCCAATAAGCGTTCTGAGGGCTCTTAAAAAATTATAATATAAGGGGGCTATTCACAGAAACAAATATGATTTTTCATGAAATTATCAAACAAAGCAAGTCAAAAATAAATTTAAAAAAAAAAAAGAATCAACAGTATTCAGTCTGCATTTAATTAGTAAGTGAAATTTAATTAGTAAGTGAAATTGAAGCCTAAAAAAGATGGAGTTGCACTTATAGGGATGGGGGCGATTATTGGGTCGAATACGGTAATATACTATTGCCCTATATTAGATAATGATAGATCATGAAATTGTTAAAAAATGCTCAATATGCAACATTTTTAAGTTGTTTTTATGCATTCATTCTTTTAATCATAATATGATTAATAATATGCAGAGCACAATAAATTTTTATTTTTCATATTTAAAAAAAAATATTTCCGGGATATTAGAAATGAATTATTATAGGCCTAACTTCTTGTTAATGACATAGATGTTTACATGAGTGTCCATGTATAGGAAGGCGCATCACACTGACAAAATGATACATTGCAATAGACATCAGGAAATCCCCATCATTGTGAATGCTGCATCACTGTCTGTCATAATACACACGGAAGTGAATAACTAAGGGGGCAACAAAGGTCACAGGTTATGGAGGTCACAAAGGATATATTAACTTGAACATATTTGGGACAAACATATGCGTGTTCCAATCACATACACAGCTTTTATATAAAAAGTCAGAGGTGAAATGGACCTTTGCTCTATCTTGCTAATATTTTTAAAATGGTTTAATCTATAAAAAATATAAGACAATCGTCCCTGACCTTTAAAGTATAAATGATAAGACAATATTGCAGTGCCTCATCATCTTGGTATAGAAGATCATGTTTGACCTTTAGCCTCAAAATAGTGATTCATAATTGACCCCTAACCTTGATATGAAAAATGATCTAATTATAGTTCTAGTCCTTGATCTCAGATGTCATTCAATTCTTTCGACTTCTGTAAAGGAAAATTAATTGACCTTATGTCTATAACCTTACATATATATCAAAGATGAAACCTAAACCTTGACCTCTATAAAGGAAGGATTGCTTAACCTTTGACCTCTGTAAAGTATGGATTGCTTAACCATTGATCTCTTTGAAGAAAGGATTGCTTAACCCTTGATCTCTGTAAAGAAAGGATTGCTTAACCTTTGACCTCTATAAAGGAAGGTTTGCTTAACCCCTGACCTCTGTAAAGGAAGGATTGCTTAACTGTGGACCTCTATAAAGGGAAGGTTGCTTAACCCTTGACCTCTGCAAAGGAAGGTTTGCTTAACCCTTGACCTCTGTAAAGGCAGGATTGCTTAACCATTGACCTCTATAAAGGAAGGATTGCTTAACCCATGACCTCTATAAAGGAAGGATTGTTTAACCCTTGACCTCTATAAAGGAAGGATTGCTTAACTGTGGACCTCTATAAAGAGAAGGTTGCTTAACCCTTGACCTCTGCAAAGGAAGGTTTGCTTAACCCTTGACCTCTGTAAAGGCAGGATTGTTTAACCCTTGACCTCTATAAAGGAAGGATTGCTTAACCCTTGACCTCTATAAAGGAAGGATTGCTTAACCCATGACCTCTATAAAGGAAGGATTGTTCAACCCTTGACCTCTGTAAAGGAAGGATTGTTTAACCCTTTACCTCTATAAAGGAAGGATTGTGCAACCCTTGACCTCTGTAAAGGAAGGATTGTTCAACCCTTGACCTCTGTAAATGCAGGATTGTTCAACCCTTGACCTCTGTAAAGGCAGGATTGTTCAACCCTTGACCTTTGTAAAGGCAGGATTGTTCAACCCTTGACCTCTATAAAGGGAGGATGATCTCTGAATTTTGAGTTTGAATCCCATTTGGGGCAGTTAAATTGCTAGGTACTTACCACTGGTCGAAGATTTTTCTATGGTTACTCCGACTTTCCACCAACAGCTAAATCTTGGGTGTCCTTAAATGACCTTGGCTGTTAATAGGATGTAATTCAAATAAACTGAACCGAATTCAGACCCAGGATTTAGTCTGGACCTGGCAACTATTAAATTTATATGGACTCATGAATGATATTTTTTAATATGTATATATGGTTTTAACTACAAATGTTGATTGGGTGACTCCTCATTACTGTATTTTTAGCAATATTTCTGAACAGGAGCAATATCATTTTTTATTTATAATATCATTTTTTATTTATATTTATAGCATCTTTTAACAATTCTTGTAAATAAACAATTTTGCACACATCTGTTCCATTACTTTTTTTTGAAATCCGAATCAATCATCGTTTTAAATTATATGCTTCTTTTATAGCTAAAATTTATTTCCTTTGAAATATGAAACCATACATAATCTGATCTGAAAAAATACATGCTGTATCATTCTCTATAGGGGCTTAGTTTTTAATGTCTGGTAAGTATTTGTTTCATATTTGTTTCAGACATGGATATATGACTCTAGTCGTAAATTCAAGCTCCTTCGTGACAAATATTTCTGAGATTTTTTTTCTTCTGAAACACAATGTATCATACCATATATATGCACTATGTAATATTGATCGGAAGGTTTAGATTTGAGTTTCCTGTTGACATTGAGCTCCAGTGATGATATCATATTTGTATGTCTGGAACCTGATTTTACTTACAGTAAACAACAAGGCCCAGAGGGGAGCTTTATTTCAGCCTAATGTGTTTTCTACATTTAACACATTCCTAGCTTATAAACAATCTATCATATTTACATTGCCTGAAGGGCCTAGCATATACATGGAGAATATCTGTATGTACATACATATTTAGATTTGTGACTTATATTACTGAAATAACAAGAGAATCAAAAACTCAATTACATGTCCCTTAAACATTTATCCCATACAAGACAATTCTATTGTTCAGATCAATCTAAATAACCATTTCAATTGAGTTAAATTTCTTGGTGTAATTGATACTTGACAGTCTGATAATATAAAGTCATTAATTTGAACTGAAGTGTTTTGGGTATCCGACATTCCATTATTTGCCCTCCATATCTTAGTTGTGGTGTTGGAGTGGTCAAGATGACCGATATTCTACCACTGATACCCGCAATGGGGCCGCGGTGGCCAGGTGGTTAAGATGTCCCGACATATTACCACAAGCCCTCCACCTCTGGGAAGCGGGTTCGAATCCCATGTGGGGCAGTTGCCAGGTACTGACCGCTGGTCAGTGGTTTTTCTTCGGGTACTCCGGCTTTCCTCCACTAACAAACCTGGCACATCCTTACATGACCCTGGCTGTTAATAGGACTTAAAAATAAACAAACCAAACCGCAATCTTTACATTAGGTGATGGTAGCCGAGTGGTTGAGATGTCTGAACTTTAGGCATTATTGGAGCAGCTGAATGGTAAAGGATGTTTTTGCCCTCAAACTTTAGACAATGGTAGCCAAGTGGTCAAGGTGTCTGACCTTCTATCCCCAGCCCTCAAACTTTAGACAATGGTAGCCAAGTGGTCAAGGTGTCTGACCTTCTATCCCCAGCCCTCAAACTTTAGACAATGGTAGCCAAGTGGTCAAGGTGTCTGACCTTCTATCCCCAGCCCTCAAACTTTAGACAATGGTAGCCAAGTGGTCAAAGTGTCTGACCTTCTATCCCCAGCCCTCAAACTTTAGACAAGTGGTCAAGGTGTCTGACCTTCTATCCCCAGCCCTCAAACTTTAGACAAGTGGTCAAGTTGTGTCTGACCTTCTATCCCCAGCCCTCAAACTTTAGACAATGGTAGCCAAGTGGTCAAGGTGTCTGACCTCTATCCCCAGCCCTCAAACTTTAGACAATGGTGCCAAGTGGTCAAGGTGTCTGACCTTCTATCCCCAGCCCTCAAACTTTAGACAATGGTAGCCAAGTGGTCAAGGTGTCTGACCTTCTATCCCCAGCCCTCAAACTTTAGACAATGGTAGCCAAGTGGTCAAGGTGTCTGACCTTCTATCCCCAGCCCTCAAACTTTAGACAATGGTAGCCAAGTGGTCAAGGTGTCTGACCTTCTATCCCCAGCCCTCAAACTTTAGACAATGGTAGCCAAGTGGTCAAGGTGTCTGACCTTCTATCCCCAGCCCTCAAACTTTAGACAATGGTAGCCAAGTGGTCAAGGTGTCTGACCTTCTATCCCCAGCCCTCAAACTTTAGACAATGGTAGCCAAGTGGTTCAAGGTGTCTGACCTTCTATCCCCAGCCCTCAAACTTTAGACAATGGTAGCCAAGTGGTCAAGGTGTCTGACCTTCTATCCCCAGCCCTCAAACTTTAGACAATGGTAGCCAAGTGGTCAAGGTGTCTGACCTTCTATCCCCAGCCCTCAAACTTTAGACAATGGTAGCCAAGTGGTCAAGGTGTCTGACCTTCTATCCCCAGCCCTCAAACTTTAGACATGGTAGCCAAGTGGTCAAGGTGTCTGACCTTCTATCCCCAGCCCTCAAACTTTAGACAATGGTAGCCAAGTGGTCAAGGTGTCTGACCTTCTATCCCCAGCCCTCAAACTTTAGACAATGGTAGCCAAGTGGTCAGGTGTCTGACCTTCTATCCCCAGCCCTCAAACTTTAGACAATGTACCAGGTCAAGGTCTGACCTTCACCAGCCTCAAGACATGGTAGCCAAGTGTCAAGTGTCTGACCTTCCACCTCTAGCCTTCCATCTTTGAGCGATAGCAGCAAAGTTGTCAAGTTGTCCGACCTTTTACCTCTAACCCTCCACCTTTGAGCGATGGTAGCTAAGTGGTCAAGGTGCCTGACCTTCTACCTCTAACCCTCCACCTTTGTGTGATGGTAGCCAAGTGGTCAAGGTATCTGGCCTTCTACCTCTAACACTCCAACTATAGACAATGGTAGCCAAGTGGTTAAGTTGTCTGACCTTCTATCTCTAGCCTTCCATCTTTGAGCAATGCATGCAGCCAAGTGGTCAAGGTGTCTGACCTTCCACCTCTAGCCTTCCATCTTTGAGCGATAGCAGCAAAGTTGTCAAGTTGTCCGACCTTTTACCTCTAACCCTCCACCTTTGAGCGATGGTAGCCAAGTGGTCAAGGTGTCTGGCCTTCTACCTCTATCCCTCCACCTTTGTGTGATGGTAGCCAAGTGGTCAAGGTATCTGACCTTCTACCTCTAACACTCCAACTATAGACAATGGTAGCCAAGCAGTCAAGGTGTCCAACGTTTTACCTCTAGCCTTCCATCTTTGAGCGATGCATGCAGCCAAGTGGTCAAGGTGCCTGACCTTCTACATCTAACCCTTCACCTTTGTGTGATGGTAGCCAAGGGGTCAAGGTGTCTAGCCTTTTAGCTCTAATACTCCAACAATAGACAATGGTAGCCAAGTGATCAAGATGTCCAACCTTTCACCTTTGTGTGATAGTAGCCAAGTGGTCAAAATGTCCAACCTTCCACCTCTAACCCTCCACCTTTGAGCGATGGTAGACAAACGGTCAAGGTGCCTGACCTTCTACCTCTAACCCTCCAACTTTGTGTGATGGCAGCCAAGTGGTCAAGGTATCTGACCTTCTATCTCTAACCCTCCACCTTTAGACAATGGTGTCTGAGTGGGCAAGGTGTTCGAGCTTCTACCAGTAGCTTTTTAGTCTGTCTGATCTTGAGCTTAACCAATATGACAGTTGCTAGGCAACATGCTGCCAGTGGTTGGTGGCTTTTTTACAGGTACTCCAAAATTGCTCTCCCATCAAAACCCAGGATTTCATTATTCTATCATTATTGATTAGATTGTGTAACAATTTACATAAACATCCTTTATAATGAATACCAAATAAACAGAAACTAATCCTAAACTATACCATGTACAAAAACTGATACCATCCATTAACTGCATTGTTTGAAATCATTAGAATGATTGTGGACTGGGGTATTTGACCTCGTTTCTATGGTAACTCTAACAATGATATTAGATACAACAAAACTGGGGCACTGATGCAAGAAACTCATTCTCTAACAGAATATTTACATTTGCATTTTCAACATAAAGATTACAATATCTAATGAATACATACACCATTTTGCCAACATAAAAAGAAAATACCCAAGGTAACCCAGTTCAGATTTAATAGTACAAAACCTACTCAGTCTGAAATCAGTCTGAAATCTGCATGCTGACATAGAGTACCGTTTATTGTGTAAGACTACTGACACTAGTCTACAGAAAACATGAGACTGCACTATCACACTACAATCTACTAATTACGTGATGAAAATTTAATGTCTCATGCATAAAAATCGACCATAATGTGGGGCTTTAGTTTATTACATGTATCCATACCCTAGTCACGATAATTTAAGTGTACTTAATAACCTATTAATTAATACCAACCCATCAGCAAGGACCAGATATAGAGGAAGGTAAAAGCAGGGAGCCAAATTACATATTTTGCCAATTTATTACCCATTTAACCAAACAAAATGTATTGACTTCAAAATTAAAAGTTAATCTACCAAAAGATGATAGAGGTATGGGGAGTGGTGAGGGGGGGGGGTGAGGGTGTGTGTGTGGGGAGTACTGAGAATGTGACGACAGTGATAGCAACCCCTTGAGTATCGAGGATGAAAGGACAGTGATAGTAACACTTGGAAAACCGAAGATATAACAACAGTGATAGCAATCCCTGGCATATCCAGGATGTAACTACAGTGATAGTAACCCCTGGAGTATCCAGGATGTAAGGACAGTGATAGTAACCCCTGGAGTATCGAGGAAGTAACAACAGTGATAGTAACCCCTGGAGTATCGAGGAAGTAACAACAGTGATAGATACCTTGTGGTATCAGGGATGTAATGACAGTAATAGTAATCCCTTGTGTATTAAAGATGTAACAAAGGTGATTATAGTCGCCCCTGAAGTATACAGGATGTAATGACAGTGATAGTAACCCCTGGAGTATCGAGAGTGTAATGACAGTGATAGTGATTCCTTGAGAATGGAGGAGGTTACGATATGAATGACAGTGATAATAATCATTGGTACATCAAGGATGCGCTAACTTACCGTTTACCCACGGCTAAACTGGCCTAACTTACTGTTTACCACGCATGGCTATGCTGGCTAGCCTAACTTACGTTTACCCACGCTATGTGGCCTTTTACCCCACGCTATGCTGGCCTAACTTACGTTTACCCACGCTATGGCCTAACTTACCGTTTACCCACGGCTATGCTGGCCTAACTTACCATTTACCCACGGCTATGCTGGCCTAACTACGTTTACCTATGTGCACTCTTACCGTTTACCCACGGCTATGCTGGCCTAACTTACCGTTTACCCACGGCTATGCTGGCCTAACTTACCGTTTACCCACGGCTATGCTGGCCTAACTTACCGTTTACCCACGGCTATGCTAGCCGTTATGTTAAACACAGATCGTGTCATCATACTCTCTGGTTCCAGCGCCGTCCCCTCCAGCGCCGTCCCCTCCGCACGTTTGATTTCTTTAAATGTCTCTGTTAGTTCAGTAAGAATCTCATTCTCTAAATGATGTTGTCTGGAGGCGTCTGATTGGGTGGTGATTAAGAGACTCGACAGTTTGTGCCACAAGTTTCCATTGGTCCAGAATAAACCTGCAAAGTAAAATAAACCTATATACATACTTGACCATTTTAATTTGAAGTTCAAATGAACCAATGAATTTTTAAGTACATGTATGTATATATATATATTAAACATACAACTAACATTTAGGGTTTTAATCAAGAAAGGAAGTAAAATATATAGAATAAAAAAAACTTGTGAAAGATCAGTATATCCTAAGATATATGGTTTTAATAGTTTAACATCCTAGTGACAGCCAAGGTCATTTAAGGACATGTCAGGTTTGCTGGTGGAGGAAAGTCAGAGTACCCAGAGAAAAACCGCTGAGCAGCGTTCAATACCTGGCAACTGCCCCACATGGGATTCAAACTCGGGAGCCAGAGATGGAGGGGTTATGGTAATATGTCATGATATTTTAACCACCGGCCACCACGGCCCCTAAGTAGTATGGATTGTCGTCAAAATCCAATATGGTCACCAGCCACCATTGTCTGACTCGTCCCTGGGGTCGTATAAAATAACCTTCGTTTATCAGTATATAAATGCATTAGCTATGGATCATAAACTGTCCTCATACATATTTTAGTTGTAAATAATCCCTATTTTATTAGGTATGTTTAATTTGCGATGGAGGTTTTCTTCTGAATTATAAATACAACAACAAGAATTCCAATTATGCTAGAACATTGAATTTTTTGTCTCAGTCTCTACATTGTTTGCTTTATTAGTGATCTCGTACATCCTATATAAACAGTCAGCGGCCAATTGACTGTTTGCCAGGCGATGATGTAGCCACATCACATTCTCGAACATACATGTGTATCTTTTCAATAAGAAAATGTTGCAGCATACAAAATGCAAAATGCAAATTCACATGGTGTTTGATTAACAGCTGATGAGCTCTCAATTCAAGAATGTTCCAGGTTTAGAAGGCAGAGGAAAGCCAGAGGATCTGGAGAAAAACCATCGACCTATAATCTTACAACGCATATTAGAACATGTATATTATGTACATTGTACCGTAACCCTGCTAAACCATTGCAATCCACTCTCAAGTCCTAATACCGGATTTGACCCAATAAGTGCCAAGGACATTTAAAAAATTTAAAAAAAAAATGAAAAGGTGCTAATAAGATGAAATTGAATTGCAAATCTATACAGTTTTGTGTAGTTTTGGTCTTTATCTATGCCTTGGCAATTGAAATAAAGGCCTCAAAAAGGAGGAGGGGCGCTTATAGGGACATGGGCGCTTATTGGGTCGAATACGGTATATTTGAAAGGTCAGTCTACCCTACATGATGGGGTGGGGTTGGGAACTAATTATTAGCAAAATGTAGAACTTTCAAAAAATTCTGCCAGATAATATAGACAATTCGCTCTAAGAGTACATTAAAACTTGCACATATTTCGGAAACAAACCAGTTCTAATGGAAATTAGATTAGTTGGTTTTACTGTGATATGTCAGAAAAGCCCACTGCAGTCAAATGTATGTGAAATGTTCAATCGCCATTACACATAGCCTTGTATGCCGAACCCTGACCCTTGCCTGTGTAGTAAAGCATTTTTTGTCTAGAACTACTCTAAATCGCTCTTACAGTTGTGGTAACATTATTAGATGCATGTTCTTGTCTAAAAATAATTTCATCAACTCCTCAGTGGTTATGTATTGCATTTGTTTAACGTGCGTGACTTTGACTCGGGTAAGGGAACAGCGTACATGTTGTACCTGCTTAATTGTGTTGATCAACGATCTGGAATTTCAATGGTATTAATCAAAATACTTAACAATGTTGTGGAATTTGTCACTAATTCTTGTCATATGGTTAATAAGGAATGTAGAACAATACATTTATGTCATATTTTGCTTCATGGTTATGTAACGAATTAGCCTTACTGAGTTGTCCCTTTAACTCGTTCTGTACTCATGGCACATGAATTTGTTACAGTAAACATTGTTATGCCTACATGAATTTCATGTAACTCCTTCAGAAGAGGGAAGGAGCGTCTATAGGGGGAGGGCAAATACACGGTACAACTCCTTCAGAAGAGGGAAGGAGCGTCTATAGGGGGAGGGCAAATACACGGTACAACTCCTTCAGAAGAAGGAAGGAGCGTCTATCGGGGGAGGGCAAATACACGGTACAACTCCTTCAGAAGAGGGAAGGAGCGTCTATAGGGGGAGGGCAAATACACGGTACAACTCCTTCAGAAGAGGGAAGGAGCGTCTATAGGGGGAGGGCAAATACACGGTACAACTCCTTCAGAAGAGGAAGGAGCGTCTATAGGGGGAGGGCAAATACACGGTACAACTCCTTCAGAAGAAGGGAAGGAGCATCTATAGGGGGAGGGCAAATACACGGTACAACTCCTTCAGAAGAAGGAAGGAGCATCTATAGGGGGAGGGCAAATACACAGTACAACTCCTTCAGAAGAGGGAAGGAGCGTCTATAGGGGGAGGGCAAATACACGGTACAACTCCTTCAGAAGAAGGAAGGAGCGTCTATAGGGGGAGGGCAAATACACGGTACAACTCCTTCAGAAGAGGGAAGGAGCGTCTATAGGGGGAGGGCAAATACACGGTACAACTCCTTCAGAAGAGGGAAGGAGCGTCTATAGGGGGAGGGCAAATACACGGTACAACTCCTTCAGAAGAGGGAAGGAGCGTCTATAGGGGGGAGGGCAAATACACGGTACAACTCCTTCAGAAGAGGGAAGGAGCGTCTATAGGGGGAGGCAAATACACGGTACAACTCCTTCAGAAGAGGGAAGGAGCGTTTATAGGGGGAGGGCAAATACACGGTACAACTCCTTCAGAAGAGGGAAGGAGCGTCTATAGGGGGAGGGCAAATACACGGTACAACTCCTTCAGAAGAGGGAAGGAGCGTCTATAGGGGGAGGGCAAATACACGGTACAACTCCTTCAGAAGAGGGAAGGAGCGTCTATAGGGGGAGGGCAAATACACGGTACAACTCCTTCAGAAGAGGGAAGGAGCGTCTATAGGGGGAGGGCAAATACACGGTACAACTCCTTCAGAAGAGGGAAGGAGCGTCTATAGGGGGAGGGCAAATACACGGTACAACTCCTTCAGAAGAGGGAAGGAGCGTCTATAGGGGGAGGGCAAATACACGGTACAACTCCTTCAGAAGAGGGAAGGAGCGTCTATAGGGGGAGGGCAAATACACGGTACAACTCCTTCAGAAGAGGGAAGGAGCGTCTATAGGGGGAGGGCAAATACACGGTACAACTCCTTCAGAAGAGGGAAGGAGCGTCTATAGGGGGAGGGCAAATACACGGTACAACTCCTTCAGAAGAGGGAAGGAGCGTCTATAGGGGGAGGGCAAATACACGGTACAACTCCTTCAGAAGAGGGAAGGAGCGTCTATAGGGGGAGGGCAAATACACGGTACAACTCCTTCAGAAGAGGGAAGGAGCGTCTATAGGGGGAGGGCAAATACACGGTACAACTCCTTCAGAAGAGGGAAGGAGCGTTTATAGGGGGAGGGCAAATACACGGTACAACTCCTTCAGAAGAGGGAAGGAGCGTCTATAGGGGGAGGGCAAATACACGGTACAACTCCTTCAGAAGAGGGAAGGAGCGTCTATAGGGGGAGGGCAAATACACGGTACAACTCCTTCAGAAGAGGGAAGGAGCGTCTATAGGGGGAGGGCAAATACACGGTACAACTCCTTCAGAAGAGGGAAGGAGCGTCTATAGGGGGAGGGCAAATACACGGTACAACTCCTTCAGAAGAGGGAAGGAGCGTCTATAGGGGGAGGGCAAATACACGGTACAACTCCTTCAGAAGAGGGAAGGAGCGTCTATAGGGGGAGGGCAAATACACGGTACAACTCCTTCAGAAGAGGGAAGGAGCGTCTATAGGGGGAGGGCAAATACACGGTACAACTCCTTCAGAAGAGGGAAGGAGCGTCTATAGGGGGAGGGCAAATACACGGTACAACTCCTTCAGAAGAGGGAAGGAGCGTCTATAGGGGGAGGGCAAATACACGGTACTGTATTCTGTACATGTCTACCTTAACAATATGATATTTTTGTTTACAAAAACCTAGTGTCACCCTTTCCAGATCACCGACTTTCAGGCTGTTTGATATGTCATCCATGATTAGATTTTTGAACCTGAATTCACAAACATCTTTGGAAAATCATGATATATTATCACTTATTTTTAACTACATGTACTTTGATTTTTTTTTTTTTCTCAATAAATCGGTATAATTTTTTTTTTAGAATGAGGACTATCTTAAATGACCTCTGTAGCTAGAAAATTTAATTCAATTATATAGGCTGTAGTAGAAGGTTACGGGAACTAAAAAGAGTAATTTTCAGTTCTCATATGACCTTTGACCTGAATAAGAAATTAGTTAACACTTTACCAGCCACTTTATTTATATCTTTTATTGCACATTCACACAAGGAATAGTTTTTATGACAAAAATGAAAATCAACATTTCAAAAAACATACACTCGGGTTTGATGCAAGTAACTGTATCAAATTCTTATAAAAATAGTTTAAAAGTGCAATTTTTAGAGCCAAATGACAGTTGCAAACATTAATTGTTTTTGGCTATACCCTGGGGTGGAAAGACGATAGAAAGGGGTGGTCATTTGGGACCCCTGGAGAGTGGTCTGAATAAACAGTCTTTGTAGGTGTGTGGTCGCTAAGACACGTTTCACTGTATAAACTTTCAGCTAGGAAATCTTGACTTCAACATGAAATCAAAGTACTGTAAGTACTGAAGGAGGTGTTATTCAAAATCATGAAAAAGACATGTAATTTTCACAATTTCAAAACTATATGGTATTTTTGTTAATTAAGATAAAGCATAGAACAGCTCCTCAAAGTCCATGCACATACCGGTATTCTCCAATGATCTTATCCCAAAGGAAGTGTCCTATGCTGCAAATTATGGCAAACATTGCATCAGGTTTCTGAAGTTAACTGTCATGCTTTATATTTTCTAGACGTAATGTTTGAAATAAATTCCATGACAAAATATCTATCAGTTTGCCTTTTACTAATACTGCACTAGGCTTTCCCCGTCGGTTGTTTTTATACTTGAAATACTTCACCAGTCATATATACTGACCTTTTCTACCATCTGTTTTCATAACCATGCCCTTTTAAGTCTTTCGCTAAACTCCTTGAATGTTTCTATACCTTTGTTATCTTTATATATACATTACAAAGATTCATTGTGATTGAAAGAAAATACAATGGTTCAATAGAACGCATTGGTCACTTGCTACCTGGTATTTTCGATCTATTAATGCTACCATCTAAGTATAAGATCCAAAGGACAATGGTCAATATACTGTATAAAAAGTGATGAATATAAAAATACATGTACTAGTTTTTTTTAAAATTCATACAAGGTCACATATAAGGACAAAGTTGGATTCACTTAAAGAGACATGAACCTAAATAAATTGTAAAATTGAGTAAAATATATATTTAAGACGCATCAGATACCTTACGAAGTAAAATGTATCAAATAATTATAATGGAAATTCCATCTTTCTGTATTTTGAACCGGCCCGGTCGAATTTTGCAGACTGCAGTGTGATAAAAAAAGTAGTGTTGAACTTTAGTGACCTCCCAAATGCACTGCATAAATTAAATGAACGTAAACAAGATGGTGGGTCGAAAACGTGGGTGAAGCTAACACAAACGAATTTCGATAGAAAACAGAGTATATCAAGAGTCAGTAACGTGCGCGATTGGGAAAGTAGGTACATATAAATGGATCGCTGTAATGCAAGAGACAGAAGCAACTTTCCAGTTAATACTTGCGTGATGTACATATATGTGCAATTAAGTCAAGAACCTCCCCGTCATATGAAAAGTCTCGTTTGAATTCTGACTTATCATTGAAGTACGCTAAATACAAATTGTTTTATTACTAATATTAACAAATATGGCTTCTACTTCATATGTCAACGATCGTAAATTAGAAAATCAACTTAAAATGTGGAAAACTAATATTCATTATCGTGTCAGCAAGTTTGTTGTTCATTATAATCTCGCTTTCGACCAGCTTTCGTTTTTGTGTTCCCAAAATAGAATATGACGGTCTATGACGGTCTATTTTTATCATTTTTGGGGTAGGTATTCCCCACATTTTCCTGTCGTTTTAGATAACCAATCATTGTAATAAAATATTCAAGAAACATCTGAAAACCATATCTGAGCATACAGAACAGCTTTATTTTAGGTTCATGTCCCTTTAATACCAGTCCTCTTAGCTATAATATTGACAGGAAGTTGTTACAAATAGCTTATTTGAACCCCGTGACTTTGACCCCGTGACTTTGAATAAAGGTCAATGCATTTGATTCAATTTTTGGACATACTTTAAAGCCCCATTCTTTGTATTAAAATTTTACAGTTCTAATAATGTATAAGATCATCTGCACTAATGACAAGAAGTCAGTCCAAAGTATTTGGCTATTTTTATTCATGTAACCTTTAGGTAAAGTTTATTCATTATTTTTAAATATCAAAATCAACACAAAGTCATATAATTGGTAAATATGTATGTAATAATGATACTAATAATCACTATTAGTATCCACATGCAAGGTATATCTTTCTCTTCATGATTTTTTTTAAATGGCTGTTAAATAGTTGCACTTCTCCAGTAATATTTTGAAAAATATTAAACAATGACTTAATATATCAATCTTAATATTGATTCATGATTCATCAGATGTAAAACGGAATAAATTAATAAAATAAACTACCTTTTTTCATTTCATTTTAAGAAACTATTATTTACATTTTACTGACTATCATTAAAATACAAATCATAAATATCTTTCATCTAGTTGAATTGATGGAAAAAATAATATTATTTCATGTAAGCCAACATTGTGTTTTATATTTCATTTTATTCCATATTTTTCGTCTATTTTTTATGTCCAAGAGATAAATACATATACGCTCGTATCTATTCTGTTTTACATTGATTTATTGTACTCTATTTAACTTTTTTATTGGCCATTTGTATTTTAAAGTTACCTCCCTTACAATACTGCATGCGTTTCACGGTGATGTTTTTTCTTGCTTTCTTGCAGAGCGCTCGATTTTTCTTGATAAGAAATATAAATCACTGATTTAATTATCACTCATTGTAATGAAAATTTTTATCAATAAAACATGTATCTGCTTGACCAAGAACGTAGTTACAAATCCTTGGCTTGACTCGGTACACTGTCAAAAGATCGTGGCCATTTCCTCTCAAAATTCGTTCTTTAAGGCCTATGGAAGCTATGATATCTATTTACAATAAGCCAGGTGACTATAGTGTATCACATTAAATCATATAAATGATTTGGTTTGTAATCGCAAGGATACATACTGCGGAAGTTAGGATTGTGTTTACTTCATCTCGCACTTCAGCTGAAGAAATATAAACAACCTGATAGAACAGTTACCGTAATGTAAGCTACCGTGATGTAAACGTTGACTATAACTGTTACAACATAACTGTAGATATTTAATTTTGGAAAAAATATTGCAGTTTTTTCCTCAGTCATGGTTGCAGAAACTGTCGCCGCGCATGCGTCAAGTAGAATGAATACCGGCGATATAAAAACACATTTAGGGTACTGATGAAGTGAATCGGATTGCTTTTGCTAATAATCAAGTTTATTATTTACAATCAGATTCAAATTTTTATAAGCAAATAGACTACAATACTAGATCTAGCACTACGCTTGTACTAGACACTGGCCGGTTCACTGTTATAAGTCAGAAGTCAAATATTTATATAATACCGTATTTCCCGGAGAATAAGTTGCGACTTTCCCCCCTTAAAATCGGGATCGCTACCTATACACCAGTGAGACTTATCTGTGGACGAAAACCAAAATCTGACGATGTTTTTGAATTATTTCTACGTCATGATCCACACGTGAAAATCGTAAGTTTTACTCGCCGCTTTAGTAAAGTTATACATCATAAAAAAAAATCGCCGTAAAAGTGTTTAAAAGATATAATATGTAATGAAAATATAATAAAGATGACAATAATTACGTACCAAATGCATGTTCAATCGTACAATTGTTTAATTCACGGAAAATCGGCCAACTGAAGCGTGGTTGTTTACTATCACAACACAATGGCGGACTGAACTCGCTATCGATTTTCTGTGGGTTTGTTATCGAGATAATAATATTTAAAACGTCAAAAATGATCAAATATCAAATTAAAGGTTTAATATATTATTTAAATATTATGTTTGGACAAGAAATGTTCGCAGACACCAAGAAAATGGTCTTCTGAATGACTGCTAACTTGCACACGTCTTACACAGTTATATGTCAACAGGTGTATTTCCCGGAATCCTGTCGTCGTGATTTCAATGAAATAATCAGCAATCAAGTTATACATGTAAATAACATGTAATATAGAACATAATATCAATTTTATAAGCATCCCACTGTCGTAAAAAAACATCTTTTAATCGATCTCTGCAGCGTCAAACCCCACGAGGTCAGATCCGGAAGTTTACAAAAATTAAAAGCTTGGGTATTGCATTATGGATCAGCTTACACTCTAAACAAAGTCGATAATACAGTAACTCTTTACACAAAGACATATTTTATACACATGATATATCAAAATAAAGATATAACACACTTCTATGCGAACTGAAGACAGTATCTTAAACCAGCGTATTGAAATGTTAGCGAGAGTAAGCATGAATTCGAACTTGCAAATGTATTACACATGTGTCTTTCCCGGAATTCCTTCCCCGTGATTTTAATGAAATACTCCAATCAACTTTATAAACGGAAATAACGTGTAATATTAAATATAATATCGACAATATAGACATCACACAGTCGTATAAAAATCATTTAATCGATCCCTGCAGTGACAAACACCACGAGGTCATATCCCCGAAGTTTGCAAAAATAAGGCTACGGTAATGCATAATGCGATAGGCCTACGCCTTCACTCTAAACGAAGTCAAATTTAGGTTACGATGCTAATCTTGATAATACATTAAAACTATTACACAACCATATGTTTGATACACAAACTATATCAAAATAGTGATACAATACAATCCTATTCATAATGAAGACTGTATTTTAACCGGCTTACTGACATACGAACGAGAGTATAGCGTGGATTCGTACGGCCGCCTTGTTTGTTTACACACAAGTAGGCTTACGTAATGGCAGAGTAAACAACAAACAGCAACATGATCAAATCCATTTTTACTCAAGATATTCACATCATTGTGAATGTTATTTGTTATTTATTTCTATTAAATTTACAGACAGTTTTAGTTAGTCTAATCAATCGATAATCATTACCGTATACGTACTTCATCAGAGATCCGTCAGAGATCGATCATACAAATGTATGTACTCAAACGTGGGTAACATGAATATTGGGGAAAAATAAATTGATGATCCTGTTGATACATAAAACTAGATAAACCAAATCAAAAAAGTATGTGTAGCAAATGTGAAGCATGCGAGAACAGGCAATCCCTGACAGTTCTTGACCTCTGTGCAATACACAACGTTACAATACACAGTGTAAAAGTTATCTCCCGTAGTTACGGAGATTGCCGATAGGATTACCAAGGTATAGTGTTCCGGTTATATTGAGAAACCTGAGTGATTTTATAATGGAAGGTGTATACACACCTCCATAAAAACTTTATCAAACAACCAGACAGAAAACAAATTGCTTTTAATGAGCAACTGAAAATCTTCGAAGCTCGAACACCATGAAAAATGAATGACCTCCTTCAGGCTAACATTAAAAGCTGTCAAATACTCAAACATTTTGTTACGAGAAACTTGCGGTACCAGGATCGTTATTGTACTATCAGCTGACCTTTAAAATCACTGCGTTGTCTGATTCTAACATGTGATAGTACCATTAGGTGATAAAACATTGTTAAATACATCACTATTCAGTAGTTCATCAGAAGCCTCCTGGCACAGTAAAGGGCTTCTAAATGATAATTTCATGTAATAAGGTTTGGCGCTGTGGCTGTCAAATTTTTCCACTATATCGTGAAATGTCAGAGAAGCATACCACTTAATAAACACACTCATTCAAATGTTTGGCCTTCACATCAACGGTAAAACAGATTTTGTACAGGGGACAAGATTCAAATTGAGACTTCAACATGGCATAGGGACATGAAGTTTCAATTTAGACTGAACCCAGTGGATTAGACCTGATGGAACCCAGGATTGGGATTTCAACCAAGGAGTGGAACAAAAGAATGAGATTGGGAAACTGAACCTTGGATTGATAATTGAATCTTGGATTGGAGCATAAACCTTGGATTGGAACATGAACCTTGGATTGGAACATGAACCATGGATTAGAACATGAACTTGCACCATGGATTGGAGCATAAACCTGAACATGGATTGGAACATAATTACCTTGGATTGGGACATAAACCATGGATTGGGACATAAACCATGGATTGGAACATGAACCTGAACCATGAATTTGAACCTGAACCTTGGATTGGAACGTATGAATTGAACCTTGAATTGGAACGTGAACTGGAACATGAACCCTCAGATTAGAACACAAACCTTGGATTGGAACACAAACCGTGGATTGGAACATGAACCATGGATTGGAACATGAACCATGAATTTGAACATGAACCTTGGATTGGAACATATGAATTGAACTTGAATTGGAACGTGAACTGGAACATGAACCTCAGATTAGAACACAAACCTTGGATTGGAACACAAACCATGGATTGGAACATGAACCATGGATTGGAACATGAACCATGAATTTGAACATGAACCTTGGATTGGAACACAACCTTGATTGGAACATGAACCCTGGATTGGAACATGAACCATGGAATGGAACAGGAACTTGCACCATGGATTGGAGCATAACCTGAACCCTGGATTGGAACATAATTACCCTTGGTTTGGGACATGAACCATGGATTGGAACATAAACCATGGATTGGAACATAAACCATGGATTGGAACATGAACCATGGATTGGAACATAAACCATGGATTGGAACATAAACCATGGATTGGAACATTGAAACCTGGATTGGAAGGAACATGAACCATGGAATTGGAACATGAACCATGGATTGGAACTTATGAACCATGGATTGGAACATGAACCTGGAATTGTGAACCTGAACTTGGATTGGAACACAAACCTTGGATTGGAACATGAACCATGGAAACTGGAACATGAACCATGGATTGGAACATAAACCATGGATTGGAACATGAACCATGGATTGGAACATGAACCATGGATTGGAACATAAACCATGGATTGGAACATGAACCATGGATTGGAACATAAACCATGGATTGGAACATGAACCATGGATTGGAACATAAACCATGGATTGGAACATAAACCATGGATTGGAACATGAACCATGGATTGGAACATGAACCATGGATTGGAACATAAACCATGGATTGGAACATAAACCATGGATTGGAACATGAACCATGGATTGGAACATAAACCATGGATTGGAACATGAACCATGGATTGGAACATGAACCATGGATTGGAACATAAACCATGGATTGGAACATAAACCATGGATTGGAACATGAACCATGGATTGGAACATGAACCATGGATTGGAACATAAACCATGGATTGGAACATGAACCTTGGATTGGAACATTTGAACATGAACCTTGGATTGGAACATAAACCCGTTTGGATTGGAACATGGAATGGAACAGGAACTGTGCCATGGATTGGAACATGAACCCATGGATTGGAACATGAACACAAACCATGGATGGAACATTGTACTCATGTATTGGAACATAAACCATGGAGGTAGGAGCCTGAAACCAGAACCATGGAATTGGAAACATCATTACCTTGGATTGGTACATAAAACCATGGATTTGGGAACATAAACCTTGGAACATGGATTGGACCATGAACCATGGATTGGAACATAAACCATGAACCATGGCTTCGTAGAACATGGAACCTGAACCAATGAAATTTGAACAGGAACCATGGAGTTGGAACGTATGAATTGTACCTTGAATTTCATGAACGTGAACTTGGGAACATGAACCTCAGATTAAACCAAACACAAACCTTGATTGGGAACACAAACCGTGGATTGGGAACATGAACCATGGATTGGAACCTGAACCATGGAAATAACATTGAACCATGAATTTGAACATGAACCTTGGATTTGGAACAAATCTTGATTGGAACATGAACCCTGGATTGGAACATGAACCATGGATTTGGAACATTGAACCCTTGCATTGGAACATGAACTGGAACATGAACAAAACTTGGATTGGAAAATGAACCTTGGGTTAGGACCTAAACCTGAGATCGGAAAATGGACCTTGGCTAATTAACTGACATGGAGACATTAGTCAGAATGAACAACCTTAACCATTGGATGGCATAACACCATGTAGTGAATCTGCTTAGAGATTGGAATTGATGTCTGACACCTTACCCCCCACCTAAGCCCCACACTGACAGAAGAGATGTAGAGGTGCAGTGTTATCATGAAACACCACCCCCCCCCAAAATCAGAATCCACGTGTCATCCACACGGAGGACCACCGGGACCCACATTCAACCCCGATTGAACACACTCGCAATAGTATTTTTGTATATCACCAACCCCCCACACACACTCCGTCCTCCCCATCACAGGAACCCCGACCACAACACATCCAAAAGTAATTTTGTATATCCCAACCCCAACACACACCCACCCTCCGACCCACCCAAACACCGACCCATCCCACACATCCAAGTCCCCGACCCCACAACACTCCACACTCCAATAATCCAATGTAATTTTGTATATCACCAACCCCAACACACACACACACCCTCCCCACATCAACCCCCACCCCCACACACTCCAATAGCATTTTCTATATCACCAACCCCGACCAACTCCCCCCTCCCCCCCCCACACTCCAATGGTATTTTCATATATCACCAACCCCAACACACACCCACCCTCCCCCACCCACAACCCCCACCCCCACACACTCCAATAGTATTTTCTATATCACCAACCCCAACACACTCCCACCCTCCCCCACATCACAACCCCCACCCCCACACACTCCAATGGTATTTTTCTATATCACCAACCCCAACACACACCCACCCCTCCCAAATCATCAACCCCACCCCCCCCACACACTCCAATAGTATTTTCTATATCACCAACCCCAACACACACCCACCCTCCCCCACCACAACCCCCACCCCCACACACTCCAATGGTATTTTCTATATCACCAACCCCAACACACACCCACCCTCCCCCACATCCAACCCCCACCCCCACACACTCCAATGGTATTTTCTATATCACCAACCCCAACACACACCGACCCTCCCCCACCACAACCCCCACCCCCACACACTCCAATAGTATTTTCTATATCACCAACCCCAATTTAACACACACCCACCCACCCCCCCACACCCAACATCCACCCCCACGCACCTCCCCCACCACAACCCAAACCCCAATAGTATGTTCATGTCACCAACCCAACCCCCTGAGCCCCCTTCCCAAAAATAAATGTTTTTCAAATGGTTATGTGATATTCATAGGTCTGTGGTCAGTGTGATCACATCAACCAAAAACTAAATCCAATCCTGCTACACCTGACCTGATAAAAACAAAAATTTGTGGAAAAAAATTATCATTTCTGAGAAACTGCATTTTGTTGTCATTCATGCAGAAGAAATAAAAACGAAAAATTTGTGGAAAAAAATTATCATTTCTGAGAAACTACATTCATTCATGCAGAAGAGCGCTTCAAAGCTATACAAGCCTATACAGTTACACAGATAAAACAGGTATATAACTGTCTAACAACCAGCTGTAGAGAATAGAGATGTCACATTTCTTGTAGTTCAGTGAACAGCTAACAGTTTTTCCCTGTGTACCAGGAGGTTTGTGTTTAATGGGTCAGTCGATGTTGATGTATGGTGTAAAATGTTGACCAGGATATCGGGGTCAGTTAAACAATACAACAGGACCTAGACTTCTGAATAAAGCGTTTTTATAACCCTACTTCGCACCTGAAACTGCCTCTGGGCTTTGTAAGATGGAGATTTAAAAGCTAAACCAGACTGGCTACTGTATTTTGTCCTAGATACAGAACTTGACATACCGTATTTCACCCCATTACAGCCCTATGTGACATCACTAATTTACAATTACCCTACAGTACATTTTATATAACTGTTTGGTTTGATTAGTTTAACGTTGTATTACTGTAACAGGCAGATCATTTAAAGATGTACCAGATTTAGATGGCGGAGATAAGCCAGAGTACCCAGAGAAAAAACACCTACCAGCATCAGCATTATTGATGGCAACTGTCCCATATGAGATTAAAACTCTCGATCCAGAGGTAATGGGCTTGTGGAAAATGTACCTACCTAATTAATTTAGCTGAAGTTTTATTTTAGTACGCTTTGCACTCACTTTGATTATGCTCTAATTCATATACATAACTATGTTTTGTTAAATGGTATTACAGCGAATTGCACTAATTATTTAATTTTTTTTTCGTTTACAATTGCACTAAAATCTTACATTTAAACTCTTCTAAAAATTGCACTGAAGACACATTTAAACTCTTCTAAATTTAAGACTAGAAGAGTTCATTACAAATTTTTGGTGTGTAATTGAAAGGTTATATGAGTTTTGTCTCTAGGCAATATTCATTGCTCTAATTTTGAGAATAATTGTTCCATTCCTCTATTTTTTACTGAATTTCTTGCCATTCTGTGTGCTGTTTAGATTAGTTACGGTACTATATGCAGTAAAGTACACACGGATGTGAGGGTTTTCAGATTTTTAAGTAGCCATCTGTCTATAGCCTAGCAAGATTTATAGACCTGGCCTGGACGCTTAATACACATTATATAATCATGGTAGTGTACTAATTCCAGCCAGGTGTGTACTGATTATAGAGTAAAACCTCCCTATAGCGACCTCCTCTGTATAACAACAACCTTCTACATGATCACCTCTGTATAAAGACCACCTTCTAATCTGACCCCTCTCCTGGCCTCCCAAATGACCAATTTTAACACAATTTGACCAATGTATAAAGAAGGCTTTACCATAATGACATGCTTTTCTTTTTCACAAGTGAACAATGTTCAGTAGCCTACCCTAGCAACAACCTCATTAAAATTTGGAGAAGATGTTGAACATCAAGTTTTAATTATATTGGCCTAAGCAACCATGTCTGCATAAAGACCATCTGTTAAGTTAACTACTCTTTAGGCCTCCCAAATGACTATTACAATTTAACATCGTCCATGGTCCATCACCTGTGTAATTTAACAACCTGTCTTATCTGACCATATGACATATACTGTATATGAAGAAACCTGTATAATCAAGATATATCTTAATTCATTACTGAAAGTTATGTGACAGAAAAATTTGACCCATTGTTTCTTTTTTTAATATATAATGAAATTCACAATTTCTTATGAATATGGTTTTGGCATATATTTTAACTTTTAATTGGTTAGTTTACAGATTGAAGGAAAGAAAGAAAAGAAAGACAAGCTAAGAAAGAAAAGAAAGACAGCTCCTTTCATGACCAGCAATACCATTTCAAAACACATATAAAACTTCTAGTAAAAGTAAACCAATATAAAATGACCTTTTAATCCGCTTATCTGCTGTGAATATCTGACCCCGATGACCTTGAAAGCTCGACCAGGATATTGCAATTTGTAATGTCTAGATATTTATAGCCTTTCAATCGTATTGGCTCATGATTTTATCCTAAACTTGTATTAAATTTTATCAAAGTTACACTCTAGTGCGCCGCTGATTTGATCAAATCTTTACTTCCATTCACAAATGATGTTGTTCAGGCCCATTAACTTTTAAATTGATTTGACAAAGTGATTTCTGAATCATAACAAAAAAAAATTCAGTGAAACCCACAAAGGAGTATTTGCCAATCTGTTGGTTATATCTCAATTAATCAGCTGAACACCCTTCCTCTCCTCCCCCCCCACCCCAGCCCCTCATTCTCTCCCACCCCAGTCCCTCATTCTCCCCACCCCTCCCCTCCTTCCTCCCCCACCCCAGCTTCTCAATATTCTCCACCCTTCCCCACCTCCTAACACCCCTCCTCTCCTCCCCCAAACCATCCTCTCATTATCCCCCACACTTCTCCTCCTCTACACCCCTCCTCTCTCCCCTCCCACCCCCTCCTCCTCCCTTCCCCCCCAACCCCTCTTTCACCCATCCATCCCCTCCTCACCCCCCCCTCATTCCCCATCCCTCCCTCCTCCCCACAGCCCTTCTCCTCCTCTACCACCCCAGCCCCTCTTCTCCCCATCTCCCCCTACCCCACCCCAGCCCCTCATTCTCCCCCACCCCTCCCCTCCTTCCCCACCCCAACCCCTCTTTCACCCATCCCTCCCCTCCTTCCCTCCCCAGCCCTCATTCTCCCCATCCCCCCTCCTTCCCCACCCCAGCCCCTCATTCTCCCCATCCCTCCCCTCCTTCCCCACCCCAGCCCCTCATTCTCCCCATCCCCCCCTCCTTCCCCACCCCAGCCCCTCTTTCTCCCTATCCCTCCCCTTCTCCCCCATCCGAGGAGTTAAGGAGCATCCCCTGTTTCCCTCCCTCTCCTCCATGTCATTTTCGACAGTACTAACATATTCAGTAATTGTCCAGTTATCAAACAACATTAATTGGGAGAATAATTGTTGGGCCAATGGCAAATAATACCAGTAAATGAAATTATAATCAAGTAAATTCAGTGTAATATGTAATGTGCCATATAAATAAATATACAGTACTAACATATTCAGTAATTGTCCAGTTATCAAACAACATTAATTGGGAGAGTAATTGTTGGACCAATGGCAAATAATACCAGTAAATGAAATTATAATCAAGTAAATTCAGTGTAATATGTAATGTGCCATATAAATTCAGTGTAATATGTAATGTGCCATATATAAATAATGATTTTCATAAATAACCCATTTATCATTGGTACACTCACAGTATATAGTAAAATCTACAGGAGCTACGGTGACTGAGCGGTTAAAATGTCCCAAGAATAAGTAGCTCTTGAGTTGACTTGAGAGATTATGGGATAGGTTGTTGGGGAAGGGGGAGGGGGGAGTTGCAGGAAAATTTTATTGCATGACATTTTCTATCTCTATCAATTAAGAGTTATCAAAACCTGTATAATCCAGAAATGTAAAAAAAATCTTAATATACATTACACATCCTCTTCAAAGATTAAATCTATATTGTCATCGTCTAATACAGGTTTAATTCATGACTAAGTATACTGCCATAAGAAACGTATGACGTATCTATACTGCCATAAGAAATAAAATGACGTATGTATACTGCCATAAGAATTAAAATGATGTATGTATACTGCCATAAGAAATAAAATGACGTATGTATACTGCCATAAGAATTAAAATGACGTATGTATACTGCCATAAGAATTAAAATGATGTATGTATACTGCCATAAGAAATAAAATGATGTATGTATACTGCCATAAGAAATAAAATGACGTATGTATACTGCCATAAGAATTAAAATGATGTATGTATACTGTAAAATAAAGACTATGTATACTGCCATAAGAATTAAAATGACGTATGATATGCCATAAGAATAAATGACTGTATGTATACTGCCATAAGAAATAAAATGACGTATGTATACTGCCATAAGAAATAAAATGACGTATGTATACTGCCATAAGAAATTAAAATGACGTATGTATACTGCCATAAGAATTAAAATGATGTATGTATACTGCCATAAGAATTAAAATGATGTATGTATACTGCCATAAGAATTAAAATGACGTATGTATACTGCCATAAGAAATAAAATGACGTATGTATACTGCCATAAGAATTAAAATGATGTATGTATACTGCCATAAGAATTAAAATGATGTATGTATACTGCCATAAGAATTAAAATGACGTATGTATACTGCCATAAGAATTAAAATGATGTATGTATACTGCCATAAGAATTAAAATGACGTATGTATACTGCCATAAGAAATAAAATGACGTATGTATACTGCCATAAGAATTAAAATGACGTATGTATACTGCCATAAGAATTAAAATGACGTATGTATACTGCCATAAGAATTAAAATGACGTATGTATACTGCCATAAGAATTAAAATGACGTATGTATACTGCCATAAGAATTAAAATGATGTATGTATACTGCCATAAGAATTAAAATGACGTATGTATACTGCCATAAGAATTAAAATGACGTATGTATACTGCCATAAGAATTAAAATGACGTATGTATACTGCCATAAGAATTAAAATGACGTATGTATACTGCCATAAGAATTAAAATGATGTATGTATACTGCCATAAGAAATGTATCACGTAAATATACTGCCATAACACGTTTCATACCCACACACAAACGTCAGAATTGTCACGTTATTTACAAGTTAAAATCTCATCATTTCCAAGAAACGAAAAAAAAATCAGTTCAAAGATACTTTCCCTGTTTTATTATTAAGTAAAGTGGTTACGAGAAATAAATTAAGGTGTGTGTTTCCTGGGCTATTGTTTACATATATTATGTATACATGACGTATTTACAAATCTGACACCTAATGTTACACAATAGCGACCATGCATGTACCAAAAAATCATACACGACATGCATGAGTGATTTATGTGAATTTCAACATCTATATTTAGAAGAACCGTTGAGGTTTATGAATCACCTGTAATAGGGTTAATTACCTGTATCATTATTACCTGGTGATTGTTGTTATACACCTGTCAACAAGAGGCCTAATGGACCCGTCATGGAATCATGATAGTCCCATCCACCTATATAAAACTTCAATTATTGATCATATAATCATGAAATACTCATATTAACTACTTATGTCTGAAATTATAACGGTGTGTCACCGAATCAATTAACAAACATGTTTCAGCTCAAAGTCTTCAAATACAGATGACCCCTTCATGAAAATTTCAAGAACAGTTGACCCCGTCATGAAAATTCAAGAATAGATGACCCCTTCATGAAAATTCATGAAAAGATGACCTTTTCAGCAAAAACCAAGAACAGATGACCATTTCAGCAAAAACCAAGAACAGATGACCTTTTCAGCAAAAACCAGGAACAGATGACCTTTTTCAGCAAAAACCAAGAACAGATGACCTTTTCAGCAAAAACCAAGAATAGATGACCTTTTCAGCAAAAACCAGGAACAGATGACCTTTTCAGCAAAAACCAGGAACAGATGACCTTTTAAGCAAAAACCAGGAACAGATGACCTTTTCAGCAAAAACCAGGAACAGATGACCTTTTCAGCAAAAACCAGGAACAGATGACCTTTTAAGCAAACCTTAAGTACTGCTGACATACCTCTTCATACGATTAAAGCTCAATTAAGTAAAGAGCAGACATGACCAAATAGTATGGAAAGCAAACATAGAGGTAGAGCTGGTACATTTCAAATTCAGAGGTCACATAAGGTCAAGTTTAGAGGTCAAAAACAGGGGTAAAGTCAGAGGTCAACTACAAGGGCAAAGTCAGAGGTCAACAACAAAGGCAAAGTCAGAGATCAACTACAAGGGCAAAGTCAGAGTTCAACAACAAAGGCAAAGTCAGAGATCAACAACAGGGGCAAAGTCAGAGGTCAACTACAGGGGCAAAGTCAGAGGTCAACTACAGGAGCAAAGTTACAGGTCAACTACAGGGGCAAAGTCAGAGGTCAACTACAGGAGCAAAGTTAGAGGTCAACTACAGGGGCAAAGTCAGAGGTCAACTACAGGGGAAATGTCAGAGGTCAACCACAGGGGCAAAGTCAGAGATCAACTACAAAGGCTAAGTCAGAGGTCAAATAATGAAATCACACAATAGGGTGAAACACATGGATCAACTACAGAGGCAAATTCAATAGGTCAAGTAGAGGTGCATATTCAGAGGTCAATTACAGGGATAAAAACTTAGAAGTCAAGTACAGGGGGAAACAACACATTTGAACCAAATATTGTAAAATAAAGGAGAAAGTTTCAAAGTTTCAACTAGCATAAGGTTATAAATGAGATCATCCACCATGACAATGTCAAACAAAAATGTCAAACAAAATGTTCATGAAAGATGGTAAAATCAAAAATTGGAAAAAAAAACACAGAATTCTAAATATAGAGTTAAGATCATCATTTAGAGGTCAAGAGGTCAAAAGGTGCAGCACAAGAGAAACAGTGGTCAAACCAAGAGATGAAAATGAGCCAAAAATTGTACAAGACAATGGACAAGTAAAGATAAAGCAAGATAAACAACATAGAAGTGAAAAAAAATCAATCTAACAGCGAGTCAAATTAAAAGGCACATGGGTTAAACAAAAATGTCAATCATTGCAATTAGTGCAAACATAGAGTTTAAAGTGAACAGTCGGGCAAGGATGGCTAAAGTCGGTAAAATTGGTGTGAATGTATCCAGTATAATTTCTTATTAAATGGAAAAATAAAATCTCTCGTCAAAATCTGTCTGCCTACGAAGAAATTAATTTAAAGTATGGGAATTCTAAAACGTCCTCCCGGCTCAATATGTCCTTGGTTACATTTCCACACAGCCTCGCTTTCAATGCTTTCAACTTTTCTTTACTTTAATGGTCAGAACTGGTAAACTAAGCAGAACCCAAAATCAAAAGACTTCTTGGAATGTGGTCTAAAAGAAACCTTACTCTGTTGGGGAAAATCACCATAATCAAAACATTTGCACTACCTCTTATCACCCATCTTCTCTATACTCTGCCGAATCCGGATAGAAAATGGTTAAATGAAATCAATGCAGTGTTCTATAGATTCATATGGGGATATAAACCTGATAAAATAAAACGTAACACTCTGATTCTGGATTATGAGGAGGGTGGATTAAGGATGATTCACATTGAAAGTTTTATGAAATATTTAAAAATTAAGTGGATTAAAAGAATTTATAATGAAGATGGGGATTGGCAATCTCTAGCCAAGAGAACTTTTAATAAGTTTGGAGGTGAAAGGATGTGGAACTTAGGGAAAGAGAAACTTGAAGAAATAGCAAAGAATATTACAAATAAGTTTTGGAAAGATGTTACACTAGCATGGGCAGAATACAAAGGTAATGATTTATCCCCTATTCTTGAAACTGATCTTCTTAACTATGTTCCTGTGCCACTCTTTAGACAATTTATTTTATATGAAAGAGAAGGGATTACAACAGTGAAAGATATTTTAAATAACAACTTAGAATTCCTATCTTTTAATGATATTAAAATAAAATGTAATCAGCTAAATTTTTTGCAGTATTTCTCATTAGTGGGTAAGATACCTAAAGATAAATTAGATAAGGTGAGAAGAGAAAATGCAACAGGTAACAATGTAATTATAAACTTATTTCAGAATATTTTGAAATTAACAGATTTGAAATATGTATATAAATCTCTTCTGAGAAGTTATAAACACTTCCCTATTGAAAAGCAACACAAATGGATTGGAAAACTTCATATAGACCCAAATGAGGAATTAGACTGGAGGAAAATTTATACACTTAGTTTTAATATGACTATGGATACAAGAATTCAAAATCTACAATATAAAATTCTCCATAGAATTCTAACTACAAATACTTTTTTACACCAAATTAATGTAATTGATAATGATTTATGTACCTTCTGTAAGAATTCTCCAGAGACTATTGAACACTTACTGTTTTATTGTGGCAAAGTAGACAAAATATGGAAAGAATTCAAAAGTTGGTTAAATAATATAAGCCAAAACAACATTCATACGGTAGGTGAAGATTTGGGAATAAGAGATATACTATTTATTTGTGAAAACGGACCACCTGTTATTAATCATTTGATATTAATAATCAAATACCATATTTATAACTGTCGCTTCAGGAAGACCCAACCAAATTTTGAGAGCTGTAAGAAACAGTTTTGTAAAATAAAACAAATTGAAAAAATAGTGGCCACTGAAAATAACACTGTTAATGAATTTAACCAAAAATGGTTCCCCTTAACTATTTAACTACTTTATTATTATTTTTTTAAATTTTTTTTAAATAAAAAATATCTGAAAAACAAACATTTGTTTTTTTTTTTATATTATGGGCAACTAGATATTTTTCTTGTGCTAAAAAAGGTGTTGTTTATGTTTGTGTTATTTTGTTGTTGTTTTGTTGTCTCCTATACATGTGACATATGTGGAACTATCTATGTACCAATTATGATTACAACAAAATTAGCTCTTCAAGAAGGTCAATATCTCATACTACCCTAGCCAACAAATTGTAAAAAAATATCTAAATAAATATAAATATAAATATCTAAATATCTAATATCTAAAGAAAATGTGCTTATGATATATATGAACCTTCTTATGTATGAAATCTTATAAGGATTAATTCATTGGCTTTTATTAAAATTACACATATACAATGCATGTATGTATATATGGTATGTGTGAATATATGTATATGAGTTAATTTAATTTCCCAAGATTGCATATGCAGAATTGTTTTACTTCTTAATTTTTATTAACCAGTTTCAACTGACCCTTGTGGAAACACAATGGACTTTTATGGGTCATGTTGCTGCTGAAGATAAATAATGAGTTACTGCTATTGTGAAAAATTTATACATGTATGTGTTAAGTCTGTATTAGGGCACAACAGTGCGAACAAGTATATGTATAAATACATGTAATATATGTGTGCTGGTATAGGAAAATGAGAAATGGAACAATTGTTTTAGTTGCACATATGTCGAGTGCTATGGATATATATGTAGTGTTTGTTTTTGTTTGCTTTTTGTTTGTTTTTTCGTAATGTCTAAAGTCATGTAGTTCATAATGTAAGTGTGCCATACATATATGTATTTTTTGAGGTTCCCAATTGATGATTGATACTGTACCTAGCGTCTCTTGTACACATACATGTAAGCAGTTGTATCAATTGATCCTATCTACAAATGTTACAAACTTGTCTGATTCTTTTTCAGTGCTCAGTTCTATGTCACTAAAATTTTAACAATTGTGATATCAAAATCAAGGAATATGTGACATAGCATATATATAAATGATTACCTGTATGAATAACAGAGAAATCTCTCACTTATTTTAAATTTGTAGATATATATTTGTGCTCAACTTTATGCCACAAGAATTTTAAAAAATATGATGTCATAATTAACAAATAGGTGACATAACATAAATAATATAAATGATTACATGTATGAATACAAGAGAAACCCTTTCACTTAATTTAAAGTTATATATCTACTGTATATTTGTATTTGTATGAATGAGTTTGGAGAATGAATGGAGCAAATCAAATGTGATGAATGAAAGCGATCGAGTAAAAGGAGTGAAAGAGACCTCCTGTGAGAGGCTATATGTTGTAAGAGGGATGAACCCAGGGTCCCAACCCTGGCATCCCTCAAATTTGCTGGGGAATAAAATCGATTTTGAAACCTTAAAAAAAAAAAAAAAAAAAAAAAAAAAACTAAGCAGAACTTGACCGTCGTATTAATATGTGAGAACTTTTGGAAGGCCAATGAACGCATTTAGACTGGTTTTCTTTGCCCGACTATTCACTTTAAACCATGAAATTAAACACAGAGGTAAAACACTACTACTGACAGGGAAACCTAGACCAGGGAGACTTTACATTATAGTTTCTTTATAGTCTATTGTCAGTGAATTTTTTAATAAAAAAAATCAGGTTTTTTTTCAATTGGGAAAACAGTACATTGCATCTTTCTTGAAACATGTAAATTTTAGAGAGTTTTTCTTTATTTGGGAAAATATTTACATACAGCAATATTTCTCTAGGGGAAGGGACCTTTATTTGGTCCCAAATGTACATAAAAATCACTGATTGTAAATTATCTTTTAATTGTTGCTCATACATTTTTTACTCTAAATTAGAATGCTTCATCAAACATATCTATAGAGGACGCCAAAGGCACCATACAGAAGTCAAATATATAGTAAATTGTACCTAATTAGGTTGATGGATCTATCCTTTATAGACAGGTGTCATTTATACAGAGTCAAATATATAGTAAATTGTACCTAATTGGGTTGATGGATCTGTCCTTTATACAGAGTCAAATATATAGTAAATTGTACCTAATTTTGTTGATGGATCTGTCCTTTATAGACAGGTGTCCTTTATACAGAGGTCAAATATATAGTACATTGTACCTAATTGGGTTGATGGATCTGTCCTTTATAGACAGGTGTCCTTTATACAGAGGTCAAATACATAGTAAATTGTACCTAATTGGGTTGATGGATCTGTCCTTTATAGACAGGTGCCCTTTATACAGAGGTCAAATATATAGTAAATTGTACCTAATTTGGTTGATGGATCTATCCTTCATAGACAGGTGTCCTTTATACAGAGGTCAAATACATAGTAAATTGTACCTAATTGGGTTGATGGATCTGTCCTTTATAGACAGGTGTCCTTTATACAGAGGTCAAATATATAGTACATTGTACCTAATTGGGTTGATGGATCTGTCCTTTATAGACAGGTGTCCTTTATACAGAGGTCAAATATATAGTACATTGTACCTAATTGGGTTGATGGATCTGTCCTTTATAGACAGGTGCCCTTTATACAGAGGTCAAATATATAGTAAATTGTACCTAATTTGGTTGATGGATCTATCCTTTATAGACAGGTGTCCTTTATACAGAGGTCAAATATATAGTAAATTGTACCTAATTTGGTTGATGGATCTGTCCTTTATAGACAGGTGCCCTTTATACAGAGGTCAAATATATAGTAAATTGTACCTAATTGGGTTGATGGATCTGTCCTTTATAGACAGGTGTCCTTTATACAGAAGTCAAATATATAGTACATTGTACCTAATTGGGTTGATGGATCTGTCCTTTATAGACAGGTGTCCTTTATACAGAGGTCAAATACATAGTAAATTGTACCTAATTGGGTTGATGGATCTGTCCTTTATAGACAGGTGCCCTTTATACAGAGGTCAAATATATAGTAAATTGTACCTAATTTGGTTGATGGATCTATCCTTTATAGACAGGTGTCCTTTATACAGAGGTCAAATACATAGTAAATTGTACCTAATTGGGTTGATGGATCTGTCCTTTATAGACAGGTGTCCTTTATACAGAGGTCAAATATATAGTACATTGTACCTAATTGGGTTGATGGATCTGTCCTTTATAGACAGGTGCCCTTTATACAGAGGTCAAATATATAGTAAATTGTACCTAATTTGGTTGATGGATCTATCCTTTATAGACAGGTGTCCTTTATACAGAGGTCAAATATATAGTAAATTGTACCTAATTTGGTTGATGGATCTGTCCTTTATAGACAGGTGCCCTTTATACAGAGGTCAAATATATAGTAAATTGTACCTAATTGGGTTGATGGATCTGTCCTTTATAGACAGGTGTCCTTTATACAGAGGTCAAATATATTGTACATTGTACCTAATTGGGTTGATGGATCTGTCCTTTATAGACAGGTGTCCTTTATACAGAGGTCAAATACATAGTAAATTGTACCTAATTGGGTTGATGGATCTGTCCTTTATAGACAGGTGCCCTTTATACAGAGGTCAAATATATAGTAAATTGTACCTAATTTGGTTGATGGATCTATCCTTTATAGACAGGTGTCCTTTATACAGAGGTCAAATACATAGTAAATTGTACCTAATTGGGTTGATGGATCTGTCCTTTATAGACAGGTGTCCTTTATACAGAGGTCAAATATATAGTACATTGTACCTAATTGGGTTGATGGATCTGTCCTTTATAGACAGGTGCCCTTTATACAGAGGTCAAATATATAGTAAATTGTACCTAATTTGGTTGATGGATCTATCCTTTATAGACAGGTGTCCTTTATACAGAGGTCAAATATATAGTAAATTGTACCTAATTTGGTTGATGGATCTGTCCTTTATAGACAGGTGCCCTTTATACAGAGGTCAAATATATAGTAAATTGTACCTAATTTGGTTGATGGATCTATCCTTTATAGACAGGTGTCCTTTATACAGAGGTCAAATATATAGTAAATTCTACCTAATTTGGTTGATGGATCTATCCTTTATAGACAGGTGTCCTTTATACAGAGGTCAAATACATAGTAAATTGTACCTAATTGGGTTGATGGATCTGTCCTTTATAGACAGGTGTCCTTTATACAGAGGTCAAATATATAGTACATTGTACCTAATTGGGTTGATGGATTTATCCTTTATAGACAGGTGTCCTTTATACAGAAGTCAAATATATAGTAAATTGTACCTAATTGGATTGATGGATCTGTCCTTTATAGACAGGTGCCCTTTATACAGAGGTCAAATATATAGTAAATTGTACCTAATTGGGTTGATGGATCTATCCTTTATAGACAGGTGTCCTTTATACAGAAGTCAAATATATAGTAAATTGTACCTAATTGGGTTGATGGATCTGTCCTTTATAGACAGGTGTCCTTTATGCAGAGGTCAAATACATAGTAAATTGTACCTAATTGGGGTGATGCGTATCGTGTATAGACAAACATCATTAATGTTGGAGGTATAGCACGACCAGAAGTGTCTGAAACATTGGTCGAGGTGCACATGTCTAACTGTCGGCAAAATAATGTCGCATAAAAACGGCTGACCAACACTGTCGACTCTCATATTATGAGAGTACAAATGGGGTTGGGGAGTCTGTCTTTTATAGATAAGTAATAATTCAATCAATGTTAATTACAAGATTGCGTCGTTGTCGACAATGCATGCCCACCTGAAGTTTCACATGTCGACAATCATCTAATATTATTGAAATATAGACAAGTGTCCTTCGATGTAATGAGTCTTTTATGTTAGCATGTTTGGAGTAGTGCAGCTTTGATACATGTACTTTAGTTGGTTAGAATCAACAATGTTACTTTGTAGGCTTGTGTTCACGTTGACCAAATAGCTCACTTACGTCCTTGCTTAACCGATGTATGACAATAAGCGATATTTCACAAACACTATAATGCTCAAACTTACCTCTGTTTTTGATGACATTTGCTGGAATATAGAGCCAGTTAGGTCTGTTTTTGAAAATGTCACCTTTCTCCACGAGCACCTGTCGGACATTCTCGAGACCAAACACGACAATCATGGACATCTCTCCTAAACGAAGACGGAAAATATCACCATGACGATTCCGTAACCCAAGAATTTTGGAATAAAATCCGTCGCCTCCAGCAATGCTGAAGAGATTTCCCACCAGGGGCCATGCTAACGGACCCGGGGGGTAGTTGGAAGGATCACCACCCCAGAGGAATTGGACGAACAGACTGACCACAACAAGCATTAGTATAACAGATATCCACAGTACCATCGTTAGAGTTCAGGTTGACAGTCAGGCTGGACTTATGGCGCGAGCAATCAGTTGATGTTCACTGTTAATATATGTACATGCACAGCATCAATTTCACATTTAGCATTGATCAATTCCACAATCTGCTCTTTAGCTCGGGGTTGGTAAATATAACGTATTTTATTTCCACATCGGCAATAATCCTCGGCCACACACTCACTGCAGCTCTCGTCTGCTCCGTGCTCTGTAAACTCCCAGGAGTAAAATGGTCCTAATTCGCCGATAATAATAGTTTTATTTACATTGATCGAGGATCCCGGATCGGACTGGCCAAGAGGCTCTATGGGGATGACAGGAAGCCGCATTGATATATGTATGGAAATTGTCACTCAAGCGGAAAACACTCAAGAATTCGTCACGCGCCGGTGACCACTAAATCGTAACCACCGTACGTGATAGAGTAAACGAGAAAAGTGATCGTGCGTCTGAATGTGAATTGTTTTGGGGATCTTCGCTTCCAGGAAGTATGAATCGAAAACAATTCTACTGAATCATTAGTAAAGATGCACTCAACTGATGATATTCGGTATTATACTTGTACTTAACCCATGTACGGTAATTGTTATTCATCTTTTTAAGTACATTTTTTATCTCCGCTATATATACACGTATATAGTTTCAATGTACTTGTAACACCGTATACATGTATGTGTTTTAAACCTGAATCGCTTTGCGTGATAGTTTGTTTTTAAAATTTACCAAAAAGTAGTGTGCGGTTCATTGTACATGTATTATATATCGTTCATACATTTATGTAGATCATTTTTCTAGTACGTTATGTCAAGTTTAGGCATTATTATATTTATTTCCACAGTCGTGTTCTCGTGCAGAATGTTTTTATTGCTATAAATAATTTAACAGTCTTTAAAGTAATGTTGATTCGTCTCTGGTAAAAAAAAAACAGAAATCTTATCGCAAAACCGGATCTAGAAGCTGCTATGCCTCGGGTTCCACCATTCAGATTTCCCGATTGATTAAAGTGTCGATTGAAGCAAGCAAAATGTTTGTCAACAACTAGGGTTCCTTTCATCCTTGAATGAACAATGTACATTAACTGAAAAGCATTGTTAGCAAATAGTTTGAGGCTAAAACGAGACGGCTGAACACAACGTTTACATATTGTCACAGTGGACATGTGGACAACCTTGCAAAACCAGTTTTACATTACAACGCTGCGGACAACTGGACAATGCGATAATATTTCACGTAATCCATACAAATCTATCAAAGTTTGATCAAATTCTGAGGTTTTGGTTTTAATTTTAGTCGTCTCTACGGACATTTGGTATGAATGATGTCAAAGTGTTATGTTGTGTACCTAAGTGCATTCGCGATACTCCAGGGGTTACTATCACTGTTATTACATCCTCGACACTCCAGGGGTTACTATCACTGTCGTTATATCCTCAATACTCCAGGGGTTACTATCACTGTCGTTAAATTCTCGATACTCCAGGGGTTACTATCACTGTCATTACATCCTCGAAACTCCAGGGGTTACTCTCACTGTCGTTACATCCTCGACACTCCAGGGGTTACTCTCACTGTCGTTACATCCTCGACACTCCAGGGGTTACTCTCACTGTCGTTACGTCCGCGATACTCCAGGGGTTACTCTCACTGTCGTTACATCCGCGATACTCCATGGGTTACTATAACTGTCGTTACATCCTCGACACTCCAGGGGTTGCTATCACTGTCGTTACATCCTCGACACTCCAGGGGTTACTCTCACTGTCGTTACATCCGCGATACTCCAGGGGTTACTCTCACTGTCGTTACATCCGCGATACTCCATGGGTTACTATAACTGTCGTTACATCCTCGACACTCCAGGGGTTGCTATCACTGTCGTTATATCCATGGATATAGTGACTGTGATAGTAACCCCCGGAGTATTAAACACGCAAAAGGGAGAGACCGCAAGTTAAAGGTAGAGAGGATATTATTGATATTCAAGCATTATTTTCAATATCTTTGGGGTTATGAAGTCATAGACAAAAAACGGGCGGACATTCTTTTTCATTCGCGTCTATGAAAAAGAATGTCCGTCCGTTTTTGGTCTATGACTGCATTATATTTAAAGTCCCGAAAAAACAACTGCGAAATCGTTTACATGTACACTTGCGTAAATGCAGTGGTCAGCGCAAGAATACGCACACAGAACACTGACTTCCGCAAGTATTGTGAATGGCATCCGATTAGGCCTGTGAATGGCATCCGATTAAGCCTATTGTATCTGTATGACAAATCAATATACTGCATGTATAAAAAAGATAAAGTTTATATGTGGAACTATATTTTGGGTACTCTCTGGATTTGACAACATTTCCCGCCAAATTGAAGCCAGCTGTTCCGGAATTCCATCAATTCACCGACTGTTCCAACAGTCGTATAACATTGAAAAAACAGAGTTTTACTTTATTTGAACACTTATTTTGAATGGAATGGTCGGTCGAAATGTAAATATCAGGTATGTTTGTTATTGTTTGTTGTTTACCGGTGTATAAACCGCATTTTTTGTACAGATGACCTTTTCAGCAAAAACCAGGAACAGATGACCTTTTCAGCAAAAACCAGGAACAGATGACCTTTTCAGCAAAAACCAGGAACAGATGACCTTTTCAGCAAAAACCAGGAACAGATGACCTTTTAAGCAAACTTTAAGTACTGCTGACATACCTCTTCATACGATTAAAGCTCAATTAAGTAAAGAGCAGACATGACCTAATAGTATGGAAAGCAAACATAGAGGTAGAGTAAACATAGGGTTGAACAAAAGGTCCAGGTACAATTCAAATTCAGAGGTCACATAAGGTCAAGTTTAGAGGTCAAAAACAGGGGTAAAGTCAGAGGTCAACTACAAGGGCAAAGTCAGAGGTCAACAACAAAGGCAAAGTCAGAGATCAACTACAAGGGCAAAGTCAGAGTTCAACAACAAAGGCAAAGTCAGAGATCAACAACAGGGGCAAAGTCAGAGGTCAACTACAGGGGCAAAGTCAGAGGTCAACCACAGGGGCAAAGTTAGAGGTCAACTACAGGGGCAAAGTTAGAGGTCAACTACAGGGGCAAAGTCAGAGGTCAACTACAGGGGCAAAGTCAGAGGTCAACTACAGGGGCAAAGTCAGAGGTCAACTACAGGATCAAAGTTAGAGGTCAACTACAGGGGCAAAGTCAGAGGTCAACTACAGGAGCAAAGTTAGAGGTCAACTACAGGGGCAAAGTCAGAGGTCAACTACAGGGGAAATATCAGAGGTCAACCACAGGGGCAAAGTCAGAGGTCAACTACAAAGGCTAAGTCAGAGGTCAAATAATGAAATCACACAATAGGGTGAAACACATGGATCAACTACAGAGGCAAATTCAATAGGTCAAGTAGAGGTGCATATTCAGAGGTCAATTACAGGGATAAAAATTTAGAGGTCAAGTACAGGGGGAAACAACACATTTGAACCAAATATTGTAAAATAAAGGAGAAAGTTTCAAAGTTTCAACTAGCATAAGGTTATAAATGAGATCATCCACCATGACAATGTCAAACAAAAATGTCAAACAAAATGTTCATGAAAGATGGTAAAATCAAAAATTGGAAAAAACCCACAGAATTCTAAATATAGAGTTAAGATCATCATATAGAGGTCAAGAGGTCAAAAGGTGCAGCACAAGAGAAACAGTGGTCAAACCAAGAGATGAAAATGAGCCAAAAATTGTACAAGACAATGGACAAGTAAAGATAAAGCAAGATAAACAACATAGAAGTGAAAAAAAATCAATCTAACAGCGAGTCAAATTAAAAGGCACATGGGTTAAACAAAAATGTCAATCATTGCAATTAGTGCAAACATAGAGTTTAAAGTTAACAGTCGGGCAAGGATGGCTAAAGTCGGTAAAAATGGTGTGAATGTATCCAGTATAATTTCTTATTAAATGGAAAAATAAAATCTCTCGTCAAAATCTGTCTGCGTACGAAGAAATTAATTTAAAGTATGGGAATTCTAAAACGTCCTCCCGGCTCACTATGTCCGTGGTTACATTTCCACACAGCCTCGCTTTCAATGCTTTCAACTTTTCTTTACTTTAATGGTCAGAACTGGGAAACTAAGCAGAACTTGACTGTCATATTAATATGTGAGAACTTTTGGAAGGCCAATGAACGCATTTAGACTGGTTTTCTTTGCCTGACTATTCACTTTAAACCATGAAACCACAGAGGTAAAACACTACTACTGACAGGGAAACCTAGACCAGGGAGACTTTACATTATATTTTCTTTATAGTTTATTGTCAGTGAATTTTCTAATAAAAAAAATCAGGTTTTTTTTCCAATTGGGAAAACAGTATATTGCATCTTTCTTGAAACATGTAAATTTTAGAGAGTTTTTCTTTATTTGGGAAAATATTTACATACAGCAATATTTCTCTAGGGGAAGGGACCTTTATTTGGTCCCAAATGTACATAAAAATCACTCATTGTAAATTATCTTTTAATTGTTGCTCATACATTTTTTACTCTAAATTAGAATGCTTCATCAAACATATCTATAGAGGACGCCAAAGGCACCATACAGAAGTCAAATATATAGTACATTGCTCAAAAGGAGGCTGATGAGTCTGTCCTTTATAGACATGTATCCTTAATAGACAGGTGTCCTTTATAGACAATTGCCCTTTATAGACAGGTGCCATTTATACAGAGGTCAATTATATAGTACATTGTACCTAATTGGGTTGATGGATCTGTCCTTTATAGACAGGTGTCCTTTATACAGAAGTCAAATATATAGTAAATTGTACCTAATTGAGTTGATGGATCTATCCTTTATAGACAGGTGTCCTTTATACAGAGGTCAAATATATAGTAAATTGTACCTAATTGGGTTGATGGATCTGTCCTTTATAGACAGGTGTCATTTATACAGAGGTCAATTATAAAGTAAATTGTACCAAATGGGGTTGATGGATCTGTCCTTTATAGACAGGTGTCATTTATACAGAAGTCAAATATATAGTAAATTGTACCTAATTGGGTTGATGGATCTGTCCTTTATAAACAGGTGTCCTTTATAGACAGGTGCCCTTTATACAGAGTCAATTATATAGTAAATTGTACCTAAATGAGATGATGCTATCGTGTATAGACAAACGTCATTAATGTTAGAGGTATAGCATGACCAGAAGTGTCTGAAACATTGGTCGAGGTGCACGTGTCTAACTGTCGGCAAAATAATGTCGCATAAAAACGGCTGACCAACACTGTCGATTCTCATATTATGAGAGTACAAATGGGGTTGGGGAGTCTGTCTTTTATAGATAAGTAATAATTCAATCAATGTTAATTACAAGATTGCGTCGTTGTCGACGTTGCATGCCCACCTGAAGTTTCACACGTCGACAATCATCTAATATTATTGAAATATAGACAAGTGTCCTTCGATGTAATGAGTCTTTTATGTTAGCATGTTTGGAGTAGTGCAGCTTTGATACATGTACTTTAGTTGGTTAGAATCAACAATGTTACTTTGTAGGCTTGTGTTCACGTTGACCAAATATGTATGACAATAAGCGATATTTCACAAACACTATAATGCTCAAACTTACCTCTGTTTTTGATGACATTTGCTGGAATATAGAGCCAGTTAGGTCTGTTTTTGAAAATGTCACCTTTCTCCACGAGCACCTGTCGGACATTCTCGAGACCAAACACGACAATCATGGACATCTCTCCTAAACGAAGACGGAAAATATCACCATGACGATTCCGTAACCCAAGAATTTTGGAATAAAATCCGTCGCCTCCAGCAATGCTGAAGAGATTTCCCACCAGGGGCCATGCTAACGGACCCGGGGGGTAGTTGGAAGGATCACCACCCCAGAGGAATTGGACGAACAGACTGACCACAACAAGCATTAGTATAACAGATATCCACAGAACCATCGTTAGAGTTCAGGTTGACAGTCAGGCTGGACTTATGGCGCGAGCGGTCAGTTGATGTTCACTGTTAATATATGTACATGCACAGCATCAATTCCACATTTAGCATTGATCAATTCCACAATCTGCTCTTTAGCTCGGGGTTGGTAAATATAACGTATTTTATTTCCACATCGGCAATAATCCTCGGCCACACACTCACTGCAGCTCTCGTCTGCTCCGTGCTCTGTAAACTCCCAGTAGTAAAATGGTCCTAATTCGCCGATAATAATAGTTTTATTTACATTGATCGAGGATCCCGGATCGGACTGGCCAAGAGGCTCTATGGGGATGACAGGAAGCCGCATTGATATATGTATGGAAATTGTCACTCAAGCGGAAAACACTCAAGAATTCGTCACGCGCCGGTGACCACTAAATCGTAACCACCGTACGTGATAGAGTAAACGAGAAAAGTATTAATCGTGCGTCTGAATGTGTATTGTTTTGGGGATTTTCGCTTCCAGGAAGTATGAATCGAAAACAATTCTACTGAATCATTAGTAAAGATGCACTCAACTGATGATATTCGGTATTATACTTGTACTTAACCCAGTAAATGTATATGGTACATGTACGGTAATTGTTATTCATCTTTTTAATTATCTCCGCTATAAAAACGGTTCGCCACATATTCTTATATATACACGTATATAGTTTCAATGTACTTGTAACACCGTATACATATATGTGTTTTAAACCTGAATCGCTTTGCGTGATAGTTTGTTTTTAAAATTTACCAAAAAGTAGTGTGCGGTTCATTGTACATGTATTATATATCGTTCATACATTTATGTAGATCATTTTTCTAGTACGTTATGCCAAGTTTAGGTATTATTATATTTATTTCCGCAGTCGTGTTCTCGTGCAGAATGTTTTTATTGCTGTAAATAATTTAACAGTCTTTAAGGTAATGTTGATTCGTCTCTGGTAAAAACAGAAATCTTATCGCAAAACCGGATCTAGAAGCTGATATATGCCTCGGGTTCCACCATTCAGATTTCCCGATTGATTAAAGTGTCGATTGAAGCAAGCAAAATGTTTGTCAACAACTAGGGTTCCTTTCATCCTTGAATGAACAATGTACATTAACTGAAAAGCATTGTTAGCAAATAGTTTGAGGCTAAAACGAGACGGCTGAACACAACTTTTACATATTGTCACAGTGGACATGTGGACAACCTTGCAAAACCAGTTTTACATTACAACGCTGCGGACAACTGGACAATGCGATCTAATATTTCACGTAATCCATACAAATCTATCAAAGTTTGATCAAATTCTGAGGTTTTGGTTTTAATTTTAGTCGTCTCTACGGACATTTGGTATGAATGATGTCAAAGTGTTATGTTGTGTACCTAAGTGCATCCGCGATACTCCAGGGGTTACTATCACTGTTATTACATCCTCGACACTCCAGGGGTTACTATCACTGTAGTTACAACCTCGATACTCCAGGGGTTACTATCACTGTCGTTAAATTCTCGATACTCCAGGGGTTACTATCACTGTCGTTACATCCTCGAAACTCCAGGGGTTACTCTCACTGTCGTTACATCCTCGACACTCCAGGGGTTACTCTCACTGTCGTTACATCCTCGACACTCCAGGGGTTACTCTCACTGTCGTTACATCCGCGATACTCCAGGGGTTACTACATGTATAACTGTTGTTACATCCTCGACTGTGATAGTAACCCCGGAGTATTAAACACGCAAAAGGGAGAGACCGCAAGTTAAAGGTAGAGAGGATATTATTGATATTCAAGCATTATTTTCAATATCTTTGGGGTTATGAAGTCATAGACAAAAAACGGACGGACATTCTTTTTCATTCGCGTCTATGAAAAAGAATGTCCGTCCGTTTTTGGTCTATGACTGCATTATATTTAAAGTCCCGAAAAAACAACTGCGAAATCGTTTACATGTACACTTGCGTAAATGCAATGGTCAGCGCAAGAATACGCACACAGAACACCGATTAGGCCTGTGAATGGCATCCGATTAAGCCTATTGTATCTGTATGACAAATCTTTAATATACTGCATGTATGAATGTAATGTAAATCTTAAATTATATATCAGCAAATAAAATGCTTAACAAATATTGTATAAATGGGATAAAAAAGATAAAGTTTATATGTGGAACTATATTTTGGGTACTCTCTGGATTTGACAACATTTCCCGCCAAATTGAAGCCAGCTGTTCCGGAATTCCATCAATTCACCGACTGTTCCAACAGTCGTATAACATTGAAAAAACAGAGTTTTACTTTATTTGAACACTTATTTTGAATGGAATGGTCGGTCGAAATGTAAATATCAGGTATGTTTGTTATTGTTTGTTGTTTACTGGTGTATAAAACGCATTTTTTGTACAGATATTTCAATATGACGACGCGCGTCATTTAAAGTATCTGTTCAAAAATGCAGTTTACACACCAGAAAACAAATCATTCCTTAAATAACCTCAAAGATATAACCAATAGAAATGGCTGTAACATAAGAAATTCAATTATTTCGGTATATATTCATTTGTATGAACATTTTCATACAAAACTTTGACTATTTCGGACTGGAAAAGAAGATTAAATCCAATATATAATTCAGAGATAAGATTCACGTGTCCATTAGTATAAATGAAAATAATAAAAAGCCAGTCGAATATTTATAGTTGTTTTACTAAACAGGAGAGAAAACAAACTTATGCGCATGTTCCACTGGAGCTTATTGAGATTTATAAAAGCTGTAAGCTTGTTTTCCGATTCCGAAATATGTATATGTATTGTATTTTATGTATCAATATATGAATAAAAACCTGTTCAAAGTAAAGATATAATCTATCTTTGTCAGACCGCTCCCAAACACCCATGGAATCATAATACTCTGAAAACGGCGGAAACGCGCCACATACATAACACCCGGATATCAGGATGTTTGGGTTATTGAGGGGGCGATGTTAGGAGCGGGAGGGGGCGGAAGAACCCGCTTTGTACAATAACATAGGCGGAAAAGAATTTGAACCCGGAACAGTTTAAAGATGCTCCATCGCCGACAGAACATAAATGATATTCATCATTTGAACAATGATTGGTGTTTAATCGTGTATATACATGTATATGTCTAATTAACACAAAAATAATATAAAATAATTTATTTTCCTTCGGTGCATGCGCAATCAGTACATCATTCCATATAGGATATAGTGCCACGGATTTTTTTTCGGGATGCAATTGATTATTTTTTCATATTTTTAACTTGAAGTAAAATTAGAAGCTCAAACTTTTCAACGGTGGTAATGGTGTCAAGTAAGTAACTTTTGTAACTGAAGAAAAATATTAAATCGTCTGCTCCTGTTTTTGATAGTGGAAAAATACCATTTATCAGCGGTGGAGCATCTTTAATGTTGAAAAACACACAACTCCGGACGTTATAGAAACATACGACGTATTTGAAGCAAGAACATTGCTTATTGAACTAATTAATTGAAATTTCATTGAATTTATTGATTAACATGTAATTGAAATAATTAACATTTAACTGAAATAATTAATTAACATTTAATTGAAATACATGTATGTAATTCGAAGAACTACAGTATTGTATATACTGTGAAACATTCAAAATCGTTGCATTTTAGTTATGAAATAAACAACTTTGATCTGAAAGTAATCGAAAAGCATCATAACCAATCAGGGAATTTCCATCATCCCAAAACAATAATCATTGTTTGGCGACGGAACGCTGGTCGCTGGAGAGATTTTACATTTTAATGGAGTTGCGTATATTTTTGTTTGTTCATTATGGATTATTGAATAAGACGTAAAACAATAAAACTTCGCTAGGCATTTATATCTACCCATTAAATGACCAATCTTCGCTAGGCATTTATATCTACCCATTAAATGACCAATCTTCGCTAGGCATTTATATCTACCCATTAAATGACCAATCTTCGCTAGGCATTTATATCTACCCATTAAATGACCAATCTTCGCTAGGCATTTATATCTACCCATTAAATGACCAAACTTCGCTAGGCATTTATATCTACCCATTAAATGACCAATCTTCGCTAGGCATTTATATCTACCCATTAAATGACCAAACTTCGCTAGGCATTTATATCTACCCATTAAATGGCCAATCTTCGCTAGGCATTTACATCTACCCATTAAATGGCCAATCTTCGCCATGCATTTATAACTACCCATTAAATGGCCAATCTTCGCTAGGCATTTATATCTACCCATTAAATGGCCAATCTTCGCTAGGCATTTATATCTACCCATTAAATGGCCAACTTCGCTAGGCATTTATATCTACCCATTAAATGACCAATCTCACTTTTAACATTTACATTTGAAATATACTTGTAACCGTTCAAAATTTCTTGAGTTTAATTTTGTTTGTTTTGAACTAAGGCTTAATTTCATTACTCCCATCCTTATCGTATAATTAGTTAAAGACACACATGGATTAAAATAAACTGGCCAATAATGTTAAAATGGAGTACATTGAGTATACAGTTTAGTGTTCTAAGACACAGGGACCTACTATAGTAGTAATATATTTATATAAATACTGTTGGTTAAAAATTCGTACACGGTCCCTGTGCTCTAGTGTATAGGGATTAGGATCTGACACTTCAGTGAGGTAGTACATACAAGGAGACATAACATGTACATACCGCAGCCTCCCAAAACATAGACATTCATGTGAACCCTGATTATAACGCCTCTCATCCTTCGTGTAACCCTGATTTTATTTTGTTCCTCCCCCTCAAGCTATTCCCTCTTGAAAGTAAACCCTGATGATTTATTTCTGATCTCCTCGCTCGTCTTACTCTAATTTTACATTGTTCCTCCCCCTCAAGTGTAATCTGGTAATTAAAATCTCTCCTCCTCTCGTGTAACTCTAACTTTATTTTGGTCCTTCCTCTCAAACCCTTCTCTCAATTAAACCCTGATTATTAATTCTCTCTCCCCTGAAGTTAACCCCGATATTAATCCCGTCTCACTGTTATTGTTGTATTAGGTAACCGCATTATATAACATTTATTATAGGTTTGTTCAAATCTCCGATCTCTGTTATCATTTCAGGAGGAAAGTAACCACATCCTATTTGCTCGCAAACAATATCACAGGAAGAAAGTATAAAGATTGGGCAATACGTGCAGTAATAACTGTTTCGTAAGTGCATCTTTTGGTGCACGTGAGCTAGGTAGGGTGGGACATTGGCGACAAGTCCACCCACATTCATACTTTGATTTTGATTGGCTTTAAAGTATATTTGCTTTTAATCTGATTAAAACGCAGAACCTCATAACCACTCCGTTCAATAGAGGATCTGACAATATCACATAAGGGTCACGTCCAGATGACCTTTATACCACCTGTATTTCAGAGCAAATGCATTTTCTACACCTTACAACATCAATTGAAAACGTCTTTTCGCCACAGTATACATAAACAATTAGCTTTGTTGTGCACTTCGGGCGAGATGACTACATACACGAAAATAATTTGGACAGCTTTTTCAAACTATTTCGTCCCCCGTCAAGATTCTGGCAGTGCCAATTTGATTGGCCATTTCAAAAGGTCATCTTGAAGTGACCCGTAATGAGATGTTCTCAGATCCTCTTATCCAACGTAGTGATAATAAGGATCTGTATTTTAATCAGATTGATTTGCTTTACACAGTTCCTGAATCGCCTGAATTAACACATCTAGTGTTTTATTGAGAGAACGTCAATTAGATATATTAAAAACATATCTTAGTCTGTTTACTGATATTTCGATTTCACAAATACTGTATTAATGAAATGACATGATGTATTCAAGGCATTGTAAACTGTACGTAGCTACTATAGGTTTACAAATTACAACGAAGAAGTGACGACCTCAGTTGTTAACACAAAAGTGTGTACGAGTTATGTCCCTTGTAAGCTAAATTCGGCTGCTAGAGTCAGTCGTGAGAGAGTTATCTCTCTTGTTAAGTAATCTGTACTTGTCGTCCATGCATACTCGATACTCCAGGGATTATTATCACTATCTTTACATCCACCCCTGGACTATCTCACATGTGAAAACAAATGTTGACTCATTAAGACCTAATTAGCTTGCAATTGGCAAACATGATATTACGTGACCTTATTGAGAAATATATAATCGGATCTTTGTCAGACCGTTCCCAAACACCCACGAAATCATAATATTTCCGGAAACGCACCATATATATATCATACGGACACCAGGATGTGTGGGGTTATTGAGAGGGCGGAAGGACCCGCTTTGTATAATAATAAACGCGGAAAGAATTTGAACCCGGAATTGTATAATGTTTAATAACACACAACTCCGGTAGTTAGGAATGTATTAAAAACAAGATAATTGCTGATTGAACTAATTAATTAATATTTCATTGAAATATTTCATTAAAATATTTAGTTGAAATATTTAATTGAAATAATTATACTCTATGAAACACTTCAATTTGTTGTATTTTAGTAATAGATTCAACACTATTTCCTGAAAAGATTTGATATTTCATTGGAGTTGCGTTTATATGTATTCATTATGGATCCATGGAAAAGATGTAGAATATTTACCTACTAAATGCCCAAGCTAATTTTTAACATTTACAATCGCAACTATAGCCCTCAAAATTCCTTGAGTCGAAATTCCGTTTGTTTTGAAATACCTCTTAAAGTTCACTACATTCATTCTTTACGTATAACTAGTTAAATACAGGCTAATCAAAATAAACTTGTGCCAAAACGGAGTATACAGTGCTCTAGTGTAAGAATTAGGATATGGACATCCGTACAACAGAGGAGACACTACAAGAATATACTGCAGACTCGCAAAAACATACAGACAGTCATGTAAGTCCTGATTATAACATCTCTCCTCCCCTCGTCTTACACTAATTATATTTTGTTCCCTCCCCTCAATACGACCCCGATCATTACTTCTCTTCTCCCCTCGTATAACCTTTATTTTACTTTGTTCCCTCCCCTCAATTAGACCCAGATCATTACTTCTCTTCTCCCCTCGTATAACCTTTATTTTACTTTGTCCCCTCCCCTCAATTAGACCCAGATCATTACTTCTCTTCTCCCCTCGTATAACCTTTATTTTACTTTGTTCCCTCCCCTCAATTAGACCCAGATCATTACTTCTCTTCTCCCCTCGTATAACCTTTATTTTACTTTGTTCCCTCCCCTCAATTAGACCCCGATCATTACTTCTCTTCTCCCCTCGTATTACCTTTATTTTACTTTGTCCCCTCCCCTCAATTAGACCCAGATCATTACTTCTCTTCTCCCCTCGTATTACCTTTATTTTACTTTGTCCCCTCCCCTCAATCGAACCCAGATCATTACTTCTCTTCTCCCCTCGTATAACCTTTATTTTACTTTGTCCCTCCCCTCAATTAGACCCAGATCATTACTTCTCTTCTCCCCTCGTATAACCTTTATTTTACTTTGTCCCTCCCCTCAATTAGACCCAGATTATAACTTCTCTTCTCCCCTCGTAAAACCTTTATTTTACTTTGTCCCCTCCCCTCAATTAGACCCAGATTATAACTTCTCTTCTCCCCTCGTAAAACCTTTATTTTACTTTGTCCCCTTCCCTCAATTAAACCCAGATCATTACTTCTCTTCTCCCCTGGTATAACCTTTATTTTACTTTGTCCCCTCCCCTCAATTAGACCCAGATTATAACTTCTCTTCTCCCCTCGTAAAACCTTTATTTTACTTTGTCCCCTTCCCTCAATTAAACCCAGATCATTACTTCTCTTCTCCCCTGGTATAACCTTTATTTTACTTTGTCCCCTCCCCTCAATCGAACCCAGATCATTACTTCTCTTCTCCCCTCGTATAACCTTTATTTTACTTTGTCCCCTCCCCTCAATTAGACCCAGATTATAACTTCTCTTCTCCCCTCGTAAAACCTTTATTTTACTTTGTCCCCTTCCCTCAATTAAACCCAGATCATTACTTCTCTTCTCCCCTGGTATAACCTTTATTTTACTTTGTCCCCTCCCCTCAATTAGACCCAGATTATAACTTCTCTTCTCCCCTCGTAAAACCTTTATTTTACTTTGTCCCCCCCCCCTCAATTAAACCCAGATCATTACTTCTCTTCTCCCCTGGTATAACCTTTATTTTACTTTGTTCCCTCCCCTCAATTAGACCCAGATCATTACTTCTCTTCTCCCCTCATATTACCTTTATTTTACTTTGTTCCCTCCCCTCAATTAGACCCAGATCATAACTTCTCTTCTCCCCTCATATAACCTTTATTTTACTTTGTTCCCTCCCCTCAATTAGACCCAGATCATAACTTCTCTTCTCCCCTCGTATAACCTTTATTTTACTTTGCCCCCCCCCCCTCAATTAAACCCAGATCATTACTTCTCTTCTCCCCTGGTATAACCTTTATTTTACTTTGTTCCCTCCCCTCAATTAGACCCAGATCATTACTTCTCTTCTCCCCGCGTATAACCTTTATTTTACTTTGTTCCCTCCCCTCAATTAGACCCAGATCATTACTTCTCTTCTCCCCTCGTATAACCTTTATTTTACTTTGTTCCCTCCCCTCAATTAGACCCAGATCATAACTTCTCTTCTCCCCTCGTATAACCTTTATTTTACTTTGTTCCCTCCCCTCAATTAAACCCAGATCATTACTTCTCTTCTCCCCTCGTATAACCTTTATTTTACTTTGTTCCCTCCCCTCAATTAGACCCAGATCATTACTTCTCTTCCCCCCTCGTATAACCTTTATTTTACTTTGTCCCCTCCCCTCAATTAGACCCAGATCATTACTTCTCTTCTCCCCTCGTATAACCTTTATTTTACTTTGTTCCCTCCCCTCAATTAGACCCAGATCATTACTTCTCTTCTCCCCTCGTATAACAGTTATTTTACTTTGTTCCCTCCCCTCAATTAGACCCAGATCATTACTTCTCTTCTCCCTCGTATAACAGTTATTTTACTTTGTTCCCTCCCCTCAATTAGACCCAGATCATTACTTCTCTTCTCCCCTCGTATAACCTTTATTTTACTTTGTTCCCTCCCCTCAATTAAACCCAGATCATTACTTCTCTTCTCCCCTCGTATAACCTTTATTTTACTTTGTTCCCTCCCCTCAATTAGACCCAGATCATTACTTCTCTTCTCCCCGCGTATAACCTTTATTTTACTTTGTTCCCTCCCCTCAATTAGACCCCGATCATTACTTCTCTTCTCCCCTCGTATTACCTTTATTTTACGTTGTCCCTCCCCCCCTCAATTAGACCCAGATCATTACTTCTCTTCTCCCCTCGTATTACCTTTATTTTACGTTGTCCCTCCCCCCCTCAATTAAACCCAGATCATAACTTCTCTTCTCCCCTCGTATAACCTTTATTTTACTTTGTTCCCTCCCCTCAATTAGACCCAGATCATTACTTCTCTTCTCCCCTCGTATTACCTTTATTTTACTTTGTTCCCTCCCCTCAATTAGACCCAGATCATAACTTCTCTTCTCCCCTCGTATAACCTTTATTTTACTTTGTTCCCTCCCCTCAATTAGACCCAGATCATTACTTCTCTTCTCCCCTCGTATAACCTTTATTTTACTTTGTCCCCTCCCCTCAATCGAACCCAGATCATTACTTCTCTTCTCCCCTCGTATTACCTTTATTTTACTTTGTCCCTCCCCTCAATTAAACCCAGATCATTACTTCTCTTCTCCCCTCGTATAACCTTTATTTTACTTTGTTCCCTCCCCTCAATTAGACCCAGATCATTACTTCTCCTTCTCCCCTCGTATAACCTTTATTTTACTTTGTTCCCTCCCCTCAATTAGACCCAGATCATTGCTTCTCTTCTCCCCTCGTATAACCTTTATTTTACTTTGTTCCCTCCCCTCAATTTAACCCTGGTTATCACTTCTATCACCCTGGTCTGCTAAACCTGCCTATATTATTAGGCTTTCTCATTTTTTTGCCAAATATATATTAGGAAAAAAAATGAAAAAAACCCAATAATATAGGCAGGTTTAGCGGACTACTATCTCCCCTGAAGTTAACCCCGATATTAACCCCGTCTGACTGCTATTGTTGTATTAGGTAATCTTATCATGTCACATTTACTATAGGTTTGTTTAAATCTCCAATCCTCAGTACATCATTTTACGATGAAAATAATCACATCCTATTTGTTAACGCAATTAAGCAATGGCAAAAGAAGAAAGTAAAAATATTGTTGCTGTTTCTTGAGTGCATCTTTTCGTGACGTGAGCTCAAGCCAGATATGATGGGTCAGTGGCGACAGAACCAAACACATTCATACTTTAATTTTGTTTGGTTTTAAATTATGTTTCCTTTCCACATTTCCTGAATTGCCTGAATTGAGCACATATCTTGGGCTGTTCATTAATGTAATTGACATGTTGTACGCAAGGCCTTGTACACTATAGTATAGGCTGACAAACTACAATGAAAAGAAGAACCTTTAGTGCTGCCACGGTCTCATTGCAACGAAAGGTTCACACAAGTGTGTACGAGTTATGTCCCTTGTAAGTTTTTTTTGGGCTGATAAAGTCAATAATGACAGAGTTATCTCTCTTGCCTCGCAAAAGCAAATGAGGCTTAATCAATGGTGCACCTTATAGTGCTGCGATGGTCTCGCTGTTCAGATAACTGACAACCAAGCATCATAACTATCTTTCAGAATTATAGTACGTGTAAATGTCCCTACAATATCCGTAACTTTTATTGTGTAGGATGCATTCCCGATACTCCAGGGTTTATTATCACTGTCGTCATATCCACCCCTGGACAAGACGTGGTGAAAATGAAGGCAGTTCAACCTTACCAACCACAGGCTTTCCTTAATTTCAGTTGAAGACTACTAGGGAGAGTGACGTCCAGCTCCAGAGACACACAATATACCGTAATTTGATTCAAATGACCTAATTACCTGTTCATTAGCTGTCGCTCACAGAGCCTTCAGTTTTGCTATGACATACTACAATATTGGATAAAATGACAGTGGTAGTGACCCATGGGATATCGAGGATGTCTTCCATAAAAATCAAGCATAACCTTGAAGATGCTCCACTGCTGACAAATAATACTTTTTTCTTAATAAAAACAGGAGCAGCCGAATTAGTATTTTTTTACAGTTACAAAGTTTATTTTCTTTACACCATTATCTTTATTGAAACGTTAGAGCTTCTAAGTTTACTTCCAGATAAAAATATTGAGATAATTAAATGCGTCCCAAACAAAAATCCGTGGAAGCATGTCCTATATCGAATGAAGTACCGATTGAACATGCACCAAAATCAAAATAAATGATTCACCAATTTCTGCCGACAGTGTAGCATAAACGATATTCATCGTTTGAACAATAATTGTTGTTTAATTGTATTCGCAACCTAAAGGTACATGTATAATGCCAGTGGCAATACGTCTTTATTGTACTAACAAACACGAAACCAACGTTAAATATGACTGTAATATTTCACAAAATGTATCATTTCAATTAGCTGCAGAAATTTAAGGATGCATCAATTGATGTCATTGTTATCTCCCCTGGATTACTGGTACAAAGTTACTGAGTATATAAACTGGAATGAGGACCATTCCCTGTCTCGACCGACTATTAAGTAAAACTTTCCTCCTCAGAATTTGTCGACCCTGCAGTCGTAGGTCATACAACTAAACATCGGTCACTTTAAAGAGTAAACACCTGGAGATTTCACCCGAGTCGTGTTGATTCGGTACACAGAGATAATTTATTATAATTTATTATGCGTAATTGTCATAAGATACACAATGTTATCTAAATTTTACTTGAAATTATATCTACCTAGGTCACAAGTGAATGGGTTTATGGCCACTGTCCAGCGTGGACTGACCTCCATGTATACATGGATCGAGGTCAATATATATGGATGTTTTAGATACCCCAGGGGATGGTTGGCTAAAGCCGATGTTATCCCCTTCTTCTTTCTTAATTTTTCTGGCTTTTCTTCCCCACCCATACTATGTGTGTCCTAAATAGCTCCATGTAAATACATATCGGACGCACAACCCGAACCAAGCAATACGAGATATGCATTCAGATCTATCGAAGTTTCATTCTCAGTCTATCTTTTAACTATGGTACGTAGGTCAGAGTAAAAGATATGGTTCGTAACTGTTTCTAAGTCTTACTAAAAATGAGTGTGTACCGTGTACAATGTTAACATATATTGTATATCAGATCGCGTTGCCTCGTAAATTCTTACCCGATTTACTTTAAACAAATTTTATCGTGAACACAAAAGGATCAGGCACAAGATATTTCAACTCAACCGATTTGAAAAAAAGTATAACTTTTTAGTTTAAAGTTTAAAATTTCTGATAAGGCATATCTTTGTAAACAGGCCAAACCGTAGTGTAAACATATACACACACGATAAAGATAGAAATGTAGGTGTTTTCATTCCGAGTACTTTCAAACACAGGGACTTGACACGAGTTAAAACACTTACTATCAAATTGTAAATTCCCTTTCTTATAAACTACAGGAGAAAATATAAAAAAGTGATAAGGTAAAAAAAAGCTGAAATCAGAAAGCAGATTTATCAAAAACGTTGGTAAAATGTCAAAATATTAACCGAAATATGAAATAATACTTTCAAATTAAATTTGAGATGAAATATGTATCGAGTCCCTGTGGTCAGAGATAGGGGAAATTAACACTTTTGTGTTTAGTGTATATAAGGTTTAGAAACATCTGTGGAGGATTTACATGATTTCTGCCCTGGTGTGAATACCATACAGATATCATTCTGTAACTAGCTACACAAATATCGAAATGGATTTATAATATATCACAATTATTGAATGATATATTTGTAGTCTAGCACGAGAGGCATGTATCAGTAAAGGTGAAATGTAACTAGGGTTCAAAAGCTTCTACTTCTGAACGTTTTCTTTTATATTTTTTTATTATTGAAACACACATTCAAAGCTATCATTCTTATAATTACCGAATTTCAATGGAAATCTTAAGCGTGAAATGTTTTTTGACAGTATTAAAGGCCCACTACCTTTCCGAAACGGCTTTTAATTTTTAAAATGGGAATGTAAAACAAGATTGATAATTTTGTAGAGTCCTAAAAATTATTAACTTACCGTTAATACTACATTTATCATCACCTTCTGAACGATTTGATTAAAATAAATAAAATGTTTATTTTCATAACGCGGGTCGTATTATGTTTCCCGCCGTCGTCCTAAATACCGCGCGGTAGTTGACTATTACTGCGCCAGACGGCAAAACAGCGAATTGACTCTCTACGGTTTTCATATATTACGCAGGCAATCTTGCATATGTTTGGTGTCGTAACCTTATTTTAGATCATCGGTATGCATTTTCTGGTGTTATTAATGTTTTTTAAGAAACCTTTATATTTTGCTCCGGAAAGGTAATGGGCCTTTAAAGAAGTTTAGTGAAAATCTAAGATGAGAAGAAACTTTCCTTAACATCTGAACTTCTTTTCTAATGGAAACTCAAAGTTACGTTTGCTGAACAGAAATTTAATTCATGAGCAAAATATTGCACCTTGATTTGAATAGTTTAATAGTGGAGGGCATATCACTGCACCTTGATCCACACCTAGTTGATTTTTTTAAGTTTTATCTAGGATCATAATGAGTTTAGCCTGCTTGGACCCTGCTACCTTGAATAAAAAGATCAAGGGCATTTATTTATTGAGCCTGACCTGTTAGGTCTTGAGAGGAATAGAAAATTCGACCTTAATGTAAAGGTCATAGTGACATAAGGGGTGTGCACTGGGCTTTCATTTTATGTAATTCAGATTCAGTTTGTTCAGCCACGATATCTTTACATGTTATTGTTTGGAAGTTATGACCTGAACAAAACTTTCAATCATCAAAATCAGAAGAATATGTGTAAGAATCTTTATTTGTAGATTGTTCGTTTGGTAGATAATAGTGAAGATTTAGGTAACAACCTTGAGACTGTATCCCCTCCTGCTTTCGGTTTACTGCTACGGCGGAGTTTGTTAATGCGAGGACTGGTTGAAGTATGAAGTAACCCGGTCATTTAGTTTATGGAGTTATCTAACCTTTTTAACATGGAAAAACATGATATATAAGAAATATAGATAACATACTATCTAAGTCCCTTCTGCAATAACACTTCTTTTCTATGGCAACGTCATTAAATCTAGGAAATGACAACATTTTCTCAAAGAAATGTGACGTCACGTAACAGTCAATACTTCCTCTCAAGGGAGGATTACTCTACATATTTAAAGTCTAAATAAACATATTTACCTCTGGTTCTGTCTATCGCTAAAGCTCTGTTTTTAACCATCTTCGGATCAAATTACCTGCATAATCTGTTGCCTCCCGTTTTTTACTGTGAGATAACTATATAGGTCAGGGGTGGATATTACGTCAGTGATAGTAACCACTTGAGTATCGAGGATGACTGGGAATGAGCAGCTATATTAATAAATATGCTGTATTAATAAATATGCTGTATTAATAAATATATATAACAAGAAATCACAGAGGGATCTTGGCGCTCACCAAAGAATGACCTATGTCTGACAACGGAAAGAGGTTTTTTTTACCATGCTTTTCAAACTTTTTCAAACATACTACATATAAAATTTGAGACAGATCGCTTTAGTCCTTTCTGAGAAACAGCGGTAGCAAACTTCAACGATGAAATCCAAGATGGTGGCCGGTTGGCCATCTTGTCAACCGATCAGTCCCAAAAGGTACTATGCACAACTAGGGCTCAAGGGGAACCTACATATGGAATTCGAGAGATATCCCTTTAGTACTTTCTGAGAAATAGCGGTAACTATCAAGATCCAAGATGGCGGCCGGTCGGCCATCTTGTTGACCGACAGGCGATTTGAATAGCCCACCATCTGATGATGGTGGACCAAAAATCTTGGTGCTCTTTGTTAAAGTAAGAATACGCCAATCATATGATATTCTAAAAAGAGTTAACATATTTATTTCATTTAAAAAAAAATCTTCTAAACAACTAATGCTGAATTCGACGCAAGATGGCGGAAGCAAGGCAGACGAGGGAAATATAGCAGTATCCGTAAACAGGTGAATGGGGGATCACATGTAAACTCTACCTGTGAACAGGTGAGGATAATTTACAATCACTTATACAATAATAACCTATTGTCCGGCAGTAGCGCGCGACCCTTGACCCTTTGAGGAGTTTAAGGAGGTGTTTATGTAGATAGATAAGACTTTAGTTTCTATTGCTACCTGTCAGTGATCAGGCGTTAGCATGATTCTTACCTGTTACAGGTAATGATGTTCAGGTGTATTGGAGCCGTCAGCTCAAGGTGAGTAGTTACTTACGGAGTTAACTACAGGTATAGCTAATTATTCTTGATATTCAGTCTAAAACACGGAAGATAAACATTATTCACATGCATAGACATTCCTGTGCAAGCATGGTTCTAGATTTGTGGTAGTTATATAGCTTGTATCTGGGTTTAATTTTCTCTTTTACACTGAATTTGTATGTGCTAATATTTATGCATTGTGCTGCTTTGACAATAACGGGAAAATGCGCTTCATGTTGAGTTTGCCGCTGTCCAGTTGGCATTTATCCTTCCATAATTGGCAACTGAATGTAGTTCAATGCTTATACATATTTTTACGTTTGATATTGATTTTATGATACAATCCTAAGTCATTTTGCATCTATAATGAATTAACATTTCGATAATGACGTCAAAATAATTGACTTTGCAGTCATGCACTTGTGAACGCCAACTGCGTTGGTTTGGCAAGGTTACTCAGTGGGGTTGCAGTAGAAAGTGTAAAATACTAGGCGATAGATTCAGGGACGTTGAATATAACGATGCATGCGTACTTTTATTGTCAAAGAAGTTTGAGAGTTCGCTGAATATTGTGTCTGGGGGAAATCACACAACTACGGTTTATATTAAAGAACTCGTAAAGATGATTCGGCAGATATTCCTGAGAAAATTGACTTTGAACACTGAAATATAGGTGTGTACATAAATTACGTTAATATTTGTGAAATTTGCCAAAGTGAACCTGGATAGTATACAGGGTGTTGTGACGTCACATTCATACAACTATGACGTAACAGTCAATACCTACACACAAGGACGGAAGACTTCCTGATCCTATCGCAATACCTTGAACAAAGGAAATATTTTACATGAAGATAGGGTCAGCTGCATATGCTATCCAGAACATCATTTTTGTGGGCTCATGGTATACATGCAATTTCAGAGGTTAAAGGTCAAAAGGTTAAAATTGATGTTTCCATTAATTAAATAAAAGTAGAAATGATATTTTGTGCAGTTTTACCTGCAAAAGATTTGTAAAAATGTCACTTCGGAATACAGAAAATGAAAGAAGTAGGTCACATTAACCTAGTAAAGTATTTGTCCTATTTTAGCATTAAAACTTTATTTATTATGCTGAAAACTCATTTGACAACGATTTGATAGTACTGGATGTGGATCTTGACATGACCTGCTTAAGATGATTACATCCTAGTGTCACATGAGGTGGGTTACAGGAATAAACTATGTCTTATTCAATTAATGGTATCATCTGTCAACTAAGCATTTTCTGGTTTTCTCAGGTTTAAAGCAAGTTTATAAGCTATTTAAGTTTGTTTTATGAGTTAATCTCAAGCAACCCCCCATTGCATGAAGTAGTAAAAGGCGACCAAATTTGGATCTTAATCTCGTTGCTACCTTAATCAAGACACTTTTATTTTGCAGCAATTTGATAGCTTGGGATTGATGTTAACACTGCTTGTTGATCTGGACATGCTCTGTGTATGATGATTTCGTCAATAGATTACAGTGACTATGTGACTGGAATACATTAGGCCATATGCAATGAATGGTTCATATGTCAACTAAACATCTTTTGGTTTTCTGTGATTTAAACAGGTTTTTAAGTTTGTTTGATGTCAGAATCTCGATTCTACAAGTAACACCTGTTTGCACTCATTGCATGATCGAAAAAAGCGACAAAATCTAGGATCTAAATCTCGTGGTTATCTAGATAAAAATGTTGGATTTCTGTTTCGTGAAAAAACAACAACATTATAGTTACTTTCTCAGGAGTACTTTTTCCTGTTACTGTGACCAGTTATTTCCAAATAAACACACTTTCATACTGTACACCAAATGTTGAATATATCACATTTTTTGCTGGAGCTGCGAGATAAAGATCCCAACTTTAGTCGCCTTTTACGATTCTAAAGCTTATCCAATAAGCTGCGAGATAAAGACCCCAACTTTAGTCGCCTCTCACGATTCTAACGCTTAAACAAATTTGGATAAGCGTTAGAATCGTAAAAGGCGACTAAAGTTGGGATCTTGATCTCGCAGCTCCAGCAAAAAATGCAACTTTACACATAGCAAAATACCCCATAAGATGTTTACTTGACCTAATTTGTGCTCATTACCAATCAATGTAACTCACATGCAATGCTAAACATAATCACAAGCTATCAAATGAATAATTTGTTTGTTTGTTTGATTATTTTAACGTCCTATTAACAGCCAGGGTCATGTAAGGACGGCCTCCCATGTATGCAGTGTGTAGCAAGTGTGAAGTGCGAGGTGCGTGTTTTGGGAGGCTTTGGTATGTTCGTGTTGTATTCTTGTATATTTACACTTGCTAGGCTTGGTCACTATACGCTAATACTAGCCGATTTTGTTTACCATAACTGCATGGTAACATTGAACTTTGAACTTGCGTAAGGAAATGTTCTGTGCAACGTAAAAGGACTACTTTTTTAAAAAAGAAACACATGGCTTTGTTTACATTTTGACGCAACATTACGTGTATATTGTTGTTTTTCATAGAATTTTGGAAAAATGTAAACAATATATACATGTTTTATATTTATATATGATTCAAACAATTTTTAAATTAACGATTGTATAAAGAAACGGAAAAATATCCCGACCGGGGCGACGTGCTTTCATTTTTGTTAAAAATGATGGGTGTCAAATGTAAACATTACCTCTGTGCCTATGTTCGTCCTACGATCGAGCCTTTGGGGTGGACGGGTGTGAGACCCTCTGATAGAGGTCAGTTATTAACATATCCTCTTGTCTTTGTTCTTTGAGTATTTAATCATGTGTATTATAAAACATGCACCGCTAATAATCCACGTGTTGACAGTTCCGCGTCACCACAAATACATTGTATCCATCGAACACAAGTGAATTTGTTTGATATGGATCTAAGCGTAGATTATATAATCACATGGCTCCCAAGGATGTAATACCGTCAAGTCAGACGACATCTCAAACACATTGAGCTACTTGAAAATCGGTGTTTTGCCAACTTCGGCAAACTAAAGTGTGTAAGCGTGCGTCAGCTTCGCCTCGCTGCACAATAACGGTCACCGAGTTCACACATGTGGCCGTGTACAAATTCTTTATGTTATTACGCTATATATTAACTTTTAGCAAAATTGAATATATATTTAAAGTTCTGATCTGATTAAATAAAATTATCTCTGAAATTTACTTTGTTTGTCATGTTTATTTTACACTAAAATATTGAACTTTTTTGTCGTCGCGGATGAATAATTCTATCTTACGTGAAGCGTCACCATTCGCTGTTCAAATGAGTAAGCTCCTCCCACTTTTGACCGACTTTTATTGAATAATTACGTCACTTTCAAATGACGATTTTATTGCATAAAATATAAATAAAAAGTCGTGTGAGTGTAAATATAGGGATTGGATTTCGTTTTTATGTTAACCATGCTTGTATGGAGCAATTCCTCTAAGAATATATTCAATATGGGGCGCTAACGCGCCCCATAGAATATATTCTTAGAGGAATTGCTCCATACAAGCATGGTTAACATAAAAACGAAATCCAATCCCTATATAGTGGAACTGTTGCCCTTATTATAGTGCTATATGACTCAAGCATGCCGCCGAAGTCACCAAGCAACACACTCCACCCGGTCACATTATACTATGAATAATGAAAACACGAAATTAAGATTCCATATTTAGTCGCCTTTTACGATCATACAGTGATACATAGGGCATAATTCAAATATCCTACCTTCAGCGTAGGTGTTTCTGGGGATATTCTCACAAACAAACATAAATAATGTCCATGTTCTTTGTTTTCATAGCACTCAGCAATAAACAACAATGACGTCAGCTAGTTTAATTAGAATGTCTATTACTAAGCGCAACCATAGAGAAAAACTTTCGAAGATTGGATTTTCTAGTAACGTATACTCTATAGCGCAGCCGGGCCCATTTCTCACCGTTCTGAAAAACTAAACTAGAACAATGCATTTCTAGTAATTTCTTCAGATCACCAACCACATTTTCTTATCAGTTGTGTTATCAGATTATGGGGGGTCTTAAGTTTATTTCATATTTCCTCGACACTCAACATGGCACTTTCGTTATAACCATCTCTGGAAAATAGCATAACAAACCTGAAGGCCGTGTGTGCGACAATAGATGAGACAGCTTGATTGACCTTTTGATGTCATCAAATGAACCGAGTTAAGGTAAAAATGTTGTAAACCCAACTGTAGTGTATTGAAATAACTACAGGTAGTAATCAGTTATATGCAACTGTTTTTCCACCATTTGGTATTGCAACACTCGAGAGTCGTGGATTTGTTTCCACATCAATATATATCTAGGCCAAAGGAAGTTTCTGTAGACCAGTGCTTGGTCAGTGTTTTTCTCTTAAACTGCCGTCAGATTTGATAGCCACAAGATTAAGATCCCAAATTTAGTCACCTTTAACGGTCAGATATTCCATATTCAGTGTAGATGTTGCTGGGGCCAGTGCTTGTCATTTTTTTTCTCTCTTAAACTGCCGTCAGTTTTGATATGGCACATTACAGGGGTAAATATAACGACAGTGACAGTAACCCTTTGAGTATCGAGGATGAAAAGATCCGTGGTATTGACAGAATAATGATATCTTGTGTCGTTTTATAAACATATGTAAGCTTTTAAAGTATGAGCTATAACGGCAAATATTCAATAAATAAAATGAATCAATTTTAGTATAGTGACCATCGTTGATGCAATAAAAACTTTGATCTTGTTTATTCCAAACAAGCCAAATATCCCTACGTAACAGAAGCACTTTATTTGATAACACCCATTAACCTTTGCTGTAGCATACATTTTTTGGATTTAATAGATAAGTCTAAAGTTAATAAACTCTAATTCAGTAGATTTAGGTTTCAGAATAGAGTTTTATATTAATGATGAAATAATGAAGCCTCCCCGCGTGAGTTCAGGGCACGACGCCCGGGGAGATACAATTTAGGGGACACCGACTTTACAATTCAAAATTGTTTATTGTTATTTTTCTAAGGAGGGATTTGATCAGGGATAGGATAATTTTCAGACTTAAAGTGATTTTAGATACAGCATCTACAAGTCACGTCCTCCCACAACTCATAGTTTCTTATCATTAAATTAAGTGCAATCAATTCAGAACGAAAAAAGCAAGATTTTTTTAAACCAATCATGCCACGGGATTTCCCGGTATGTTATATAACACTTCCCTATTAAAAGCGTGTGATATTTTCCTGGTATGTTAGTAACTCGGTACGTATATCACCGATTGTTGGCCCAAATTTCTTCTCTCTGTGTCACTGATTGTTAGTCCATTCTCTGTGATAGAGGTAAGATTTTGACTTGAGGGTGTATGCATGCTACATGTAATTAAAAAGGATATGTTTTATCCCTACATAAAATGTAAAATACTTCAATATTTCACATGTATTTTTTTTGCCTGTGTTTCTTGCTTAAGTTAGAGTGAAAGTTCAAAAAGAAATGAAGGAAAAAAAGTTTATGGTTCAAATGTACTATATGAATTTTAAGTTAGAGTGAAAGTTCAAAAAGAAATGAAGGAAAAAAAGTTTATGGTTCAAATATACTATATGAATTTTAAGTTAGAGTGAAAGTTCAAAAAGAAATGAAGGAAAAAAAGTTTATGGTTCAAATATACTATATGAATTTTAAGTTAGAGTGAAAGTTCAAAAAGAAATTGAGGGAAAAAAGTGTATGGTTCAAATGTACTATATGAATTTATGTTTTCATTATGTTTTGGTTTTATCGTATGTTTTGATCAATATATGACCCATCATTTTAAGAATATTTGATTTGTTATTACCAATATATTATTTGCTTTTACTTAAATTTCAGTTCCGTTTGTCACTATTTTCTTTTCTTTTATCAATATATGTAAATTTAATTCATTATTATTTGATTTAGTGGCATGGGCTTATATTTAATCATAAAAACCCCATTTATTGATAATGTCGTAAGATAAAATCAATGTCAATATAATCACAAGGACTGATAAAATAATTTTTTATGTATTATTATCTTAAAATCAATCACATAAAGCGCACAGTACATCAGGATTACACAATTATACAACGTAAAATTTCATGCACAATTGATATCATTTCAATGAAAGAATAATTCAGTAAATACATTATTAAGAGACAGTATAGGACTGCAGTTGGCAACGCACAAATTCTATGGAGCGCATTAGCTTCATACTACCATATACAAATATATGCAGTCAACGCGAATACCATTCCTTATATTTTTTCATTTATTTAAACATTACCCTAAATATCCTTTGGGGTTATGAAGTCAGACAAAACCGGAAGGACATTCTTCGTCTATGAAAAAGAATGTCCATCCGGTTTTTGTCTATGATTTCATAACGCAAAAAGATATTGAGAATAATGCTTATAATTTAATTTAGATAACTCACTCAGGTACTAATAAGGCATACATTTTCTTGTTTTACTTACTTTTACATTAAAACAAATGGAGTAGAGGCGCATTGATATCCAATAATTCAACGTGTCCAATGACTGTGCCGGTTTTAAAATTCCCCGCGAAACCGTTTGGTAGGTATGACGTCATAATAATTGACGTACCATTCTTTTTGTCTATGGAAAAATAACCTCAAAGATCAAACCGATAGAAATTAGTTTAACATATGAAATTAGATTATTATAGCATGTTCAACCCGAACCTCGCTAGCCAAGGGAGTTCAAATTATCACTCTTCCCGAAAGGAGTATCACACTGATTACCCTTGGCTTCCGAAGTTGGTTCAACCGTTATACCTCTATAATGGAGAGCAAGATCTGTTTACTTTGTCTCTCTCACGTTTTCTTAGTTTCGCTATACACGAAGACACAACAAGAACATACCACAGTCTCCCAAAACACACCCGTACTTCATACACACAACACACAGCATACAATATTAGGGGGTATCCTTACATGACGCTGGCTGTTAATAGGGCATTAATTAATCAAGCAAACAATACTGAGAAAAAAATGACACAAGGTATTGGTGGAATATAGCTCACCTCATCGTTGGATGGTCGGATATCTATTCATAATTATGTTAGGAAAATTTAACACATGTTTGACTTGCATTTTTATAAGTAAAGGTGCGAATAGACTTTTATTTACATCCATGCTTTTTTATAGACAGGGCAAAGCTGGTAACTAAGGTCGCCGTGGTTGCTAGGCAAAGTAGACTGCGTATTTATATCATATAGCAGCACAAACATGGTGACATTTTCGAACGACAAATCTACTATTATTTAACTTTAGCATCAAATATCAAATGGAAATTGGCTTTGGTGTTGTATTCGTCCAATGAAACAATTCATTAAAAAACAACATTAAACTATGCGCTGCACTGGATCAAGGTTTTCGTTAAATCAGAACAATACTTAAATCTTCACTACATGAAATACTATACCCATTAATAATTATTTAAAACATTAATTAATGTAAAACTATGAATGCTATTGTGATGTATAGGTGTAATAAATCTTGATTATTGTTACTATTGTTTATGCATTTGAGATAAGTGCCCCATACTCAGCAGTGACGTTGATTTATCTACAGAAGTTACACAACAATATATATCAATACCTCATAATCCATTATAGTGACACGTTATAATGCATTACTGCATCGATGTAAATTAAATGAAAGAAAAAAGACAAACGTCACTGTATATTATTTAGTCTTACCGTATTTTTGCAAATGACGATGTACATAGTCTATAGCTATACTGCGTGTACTCTCTCAAGTATTTAAGGGAACATAAAGCATCCATTCAACAGGATTGCATTATGTATTTGAATCTTAGTATATGGTATACAATAGACTACTTCACTCGTGTATTTCTAATTAAGTCCTGCTAATCAATTTCTAGAAAAAAATGAACAAGGTATTTAGTTTATTGCCGTTATGTTTCAATAAAAACGTAGGGATTCGTGCCTGTCATGCACAAAGACTGCTACTATACAGTTTACAGTGGGCCTCTCACATTTACTGTGTCTGAGTAAATACAAATCTTGAAATTTTGAAATCGTGGCATATCAATTAAACACCTGGGTTCAACCAAAGGAATCTTTACATGTATTACAAAAAAACCTCCTCTATGCCCCCCCCCCCGACAAGTAGTCGCACAGCTATTTAAAAACTATGACCATATATCTTTAATACATATTTGGAATTCTTAAATAAATAAAACGTGTAAAAAAAGAAGAAAACACATTTGAAATGATCAAGTTAAAAGCTATAAACCATTAAGTTATACATTTCTTATAAATATTTGTACAACATTCATATTGGGAATAAAAGAAAATATTTGACATCTCATATTTAGGCCTTAGCACTCAAAGTGACCCACTTATAGACCCGATTCTACGTAATAATATTGATATTGTATAGGATAACACATTGAGTAAGCTCTAGGTGTAGTAAGCATTAGTAATCATATTATATAGATAATTTAATAAGTCCATTGTGTTATGTCAACCGGGCACAATGAACACAATGATAGTATGAATAAATTATTATAGTCGATTGATAGAGAATACAATTGAAGCTCAAACATATGTATAAACGCGCTGGTTTCGTTTTATATAAGTTTAACGTCCTAATAACAGCCATGGTCACGTAATGACGTGCCAGGTTTGATGGCGGAGGAAAGCAGGAGTACCCGGAGAACCACCGACCAGCGGTCAGTATCTGGCAAATGCACCACATGTGATTCGAACGCGCGACCAAGAGGTGGAGGGTTTGTGGTCATATATCGAGGCATCTTAACCACTCATCCACCGCGGCCCATTGTTTAGTGACTTCTATCGTATAAAGTTATTAACGCGGGAAATTATTAACGCGAGTCATTATTAAGAGGGTGAACATTAGTGGTTTTAAATTGTCGCGAACTGATCATATCTAGTCATATAATTACACCGCATTTCGCGGGTCAGAGCAATGTATCGCGAAAATAACACTCCGACAAAAATAACCGGTACGTTGAAATAATGAGGAGAAACTCAGATTAATGTTGAACGAAAGAAGGGCTGCATACACTGAGTGGATAATGTGTCCAATAACAATCAAGTGGGAGCCCCTCCCCCACTCATGCCTCCTAGATATCTGGAGATCACGAGTTAGAATCCCTCACTGATTAATTGTTAAATACTTAGCACGTACCGAAGATCGGTGATTTTGTCTTTGGGAGCGTCGGTTTTCTCAACCATCAAAACCAGTCATGTCCTCATGTAACCTTGACAAAAAGAACGTAAACAGAATTAAATCAAACACAAACGTGATAAATACATAATTTCTTTCACAATAAAACATAATTTAAATGTGAGAGAAATGACTTATTTCTTTTGAAATAGAAGACTTTTATACATGTAAATATTGCTGAAAGGTTGATGGTTTCCATATGTGTTGTGTTAGATTATGGAATATGAATTAAACGCTGTTTTCATAACAACGCCTATTCATCAATCACATTACATTATGTACCTATCATTTTACCAAAAAACATACCTTTAAGTTATCAATTAAATAGTGTACCAATGAAAATCTCTCACACGTAAAACTTATGAAGAAAAAAAAGGTTAAATGAAAAGTGAATTTGATTATCATATTTTTGCAAGATTTATAAATCGTTACCATAGAAATTCAAGGTCGTTGATGACTTATGAATATTCATAAGCATTTTGTCATATATAATGTTATCAGGGGATGATCTCGTAACGACATAAACGCTCGTATCAATAATGGTAGTTAAGTATAAAACGGAACACCATTGGACGTGTATGTATATATATAAACTCGTGAGTGGGTGTTTATCTAAACACAGGCATGTGGTAGGAGTTGACAGGTACGTATAGGTATATAGGTTATTTGTGGAGAGATGTTTTGTAATGAGTTGCATTTTTACTGATGTTTAAACCTGTTATTTTTTCCAAGTATATTTCAAGTATTTTTAAATATTCATGTTATATCAGTATACATGTGTAAGTTTTTCTTTCAAATGTGTTTTAATTTCTGTTTAACTGCTATTTTTGTTTCAAATGAAATCAAGAAGTGGCGGCTACGAAATCGTAACATCTCCGGTAATACATCAACTTAACCAAATACCTAAGACCATATTATCAATAATTTCATATTTTCATTTTCATAAAATATATTACTTTTTAATAACTTACATTTTGGAATTGCAAAGCAGCTGTAAATAATGTTGGAAATGATTACATCACCTTTTATATGGGTGGTTTATAACGCGTCTAGTTGGTCAATACAGGTACATTGTATTGCAGCAAATAGCATGATTTCATCAATATGTAATACGTTCAGTAGTGCTACAGACAGCTCTCAGAAAAGGCCTATACTATTCTGAATATTTATCTATACCTTCAATATCTAAACGACATAACCATGCTTAGATATTTTTCAAAATCACAAAATAGTTTAATCAATAAAATTAATATAACCAATAGCTCTATACATTATAATTTATTGTGCTTCATATTGGAAACAAAGTGATGCAAATGTATGGGATAGTTTGATCGACTTCATGATAAAAATATTCCTTTTTTTTCACGGAACACCTAACTATTTCATTTTCCAAAATAATAACTTTTGGGCAATTAGGATAGGACCTGATAAAAAAATGTTTGATCTGTGTACTTACAATGCGTACCCATTTCACTTCAACCAAGACCTCGATAAGCAAAACGCAGCATATTATTTACCCTACCTCCTTCGTTTTAAAAGTGCCCTATAGTACAGTTGTACTGCATAATAAGGTGGTGTAAATAGAGGTTACACAATTAGTGGTTGTTGAATATTGAATTTATTCCACACGAGTGAGTTATTTTTTAAAAGTTACAAAAGACACGAGCTTTAGCGAGTGTCTTTTGTAACTTAAAAAAAAACACACTTACAAGTGTGGAATAAATTCAATATTCAACAACTACGAGTAGTGTGACCTGTTTCTACCACAATCATATTCGGTTTAAGCCGAAAGAAATACAGCAGGGATACGGTAACGTGTATTTACCGAAATATGCAAATAAGGTGTAGTAATATTTTTCAGCAAAAAGACTCTAATTAATATTCAAAAGTCATCGTTTGATAAAGAATCCGTCGATATCAAATTCTTCTAATTGGGAACATCTTTAGGGTCAAATGATACTCATTTAACATCTTATTGAGTTCAAATCTTCAAAATTGCTTCCAGAAAATAAAACTCAATGTCGGACTACATGTATAAATGTAAAAACATTTGCACGAGACGGCATCGTCTATTTCCCGCCCGATAATAATCAAGCCGTTTCCGTCAAGATCAAGTTCGTTTCATACACGTTAAAACTACGAAACTCATCAGTAAAATTCTTGTCCGGCAAGATGTATTATTAGTACTAAAGGTCAATTTTACATGTATGAAAACGTCACGTATTTTGACACAATGACCACGGCGCATACGCTTTCCAACAGCAGTTTTGGACGTCAAGCGGCCATCACAACATAGAATGACGTCATTTGATTATTGATGACGATGAAAATGATGACGTGACACTGGGAAAGAAGTAGTTCGGTCAAAGTTCACCGTGTTAGCCAATCAGAATGCGTACAGAGTTTATACCACGTGTGGTATAAACAAATTGTTAATCAACAGCTGCAGTGTTTATTCATTGTCCTGAGAGTTGAATAACACCGCCTATTGTGGTAGAAAGGTATGAAAACCCCTTTTTATTTTAGTACAATCACGTATTTCTAATTTCTTACATATGTAACTTTAATTAAAAGTAAGTTGTACGTTGTACGGTAGCTTACCGAAAAGTTTGGCCTCCTGTCTGCATTACTAGTTTATGTTTGTGAAATGACTTGTTTTGACTATTTAAAGAAATGACCATTTTGCATAGTGAAAAGATTTAGGTGTTCGGTTAAATCTATCTAGCTAGTAATACAATGTAACAAATTGTAAACATTATAGGTATAACTTTTATGTAGACACTACGAGGACGTAAGAGTTGCGTCCCTTTGCCTAGAATGTAAAATGTAACCAACATCACTGTCGTTTACATTATACAGCGAACGTGATTAGTTAAAATGTAATTTTACATTTGTAACTATTTTGTTTGCTGTCTAGATTTTCTGAGAACTTAATACTGTAAAAAGAAAATGAAGATGCATGATGACTTTGTGCCAACATATAGAACACCTGCCAAGTGATCTAGTCCCAGATTTGACCTTTTAAAATAAAGAAATTCTCTGGGCAACAAATTAATTTCGAATGATGGTTCACCATTATGTTTTTAACTGATGCTGATTTATCAATTGACAATAACCACGAAGGAAATATTTTTGATGTGTCACTGTAGTGATGCTTAATTCCGCGAATCTTATTATTTGATAGTATATTAACATTATAATACATTAATTGTCGCACATTATGGAAACAACAATGTAAATATGAAGAAAAAACTAATACATTTTGAGATGAATATTGCAAATACAATGTACAAGGCTATGCATGTATAGCATTGTATAAACAAATCAAACTATCTCATCCACATTCATGTCTTTGGTCTAGCCGTTGTACAAAGTGTGACTGTTCAGTGTTTTCAATGATAATAATAAGTAGTATGATTCCAATGCATTATAGTAAAGCTTACCACCATTCAGAAGGTAATTTATATATAAAGTCATACAATCACTTGCTGCAAATAGCAAAATATTTGTCTCGCTAAAAATATAAACGGTTACAGTATTTATATATTTATATTAGAAGTAGAAAACATGTACCTACATGATGAATGCACTAGATCAAAATGTTTATTAACTTAATTTATTTAGTTATTTATATATTCAATACATTAAAAGAAACAAAAAACTGTAAACATTTTGCAATACGTATGCACTCAACTAACATATGTTTTATTTGCTAAAAGCAAGTAAGACAGGTTTGACTTCAACATTATTTTATGACTGACAAAACATTCGTTATCACCTTAAATTTACGATTTAATGTATGTTTAAAAGGTAAGTGTTTATTTACCTTTGTCGATGTTTGTATGTGTTTAAGTACAGGTAAGATTTGTTTACATGTTTCGCTAACAGTCGTTAAATTTCAGTAAACTGTTATAAACAACAATAAAATGTTGAGAGAATCTCGGGGTGTGACAAGTAGGGTGTTTTGTAATGTTTAAGTGGAATGTTGTATTGTATTTAAGTACATTTTATTACCGATAGGGGCAAAGTTTTATATGTTTTGACATTTTCAGTTCGTGGCAATCATGATAAGGGCACATGATCGTGCCTTAAGTGTCGAGATATGCAACTTTTTTTTAATAAATAAATTTATTTTAGTTTGAGTAATTTCCAATAATTATGAATTGATATAACGTCAATATGTATTTATGTTGTGGAAATATAACAAAAAATCAAATAAACCGTTAAGCGAAGAAGTGGTTGATGATGTGACTACACAATTTCTCATGTGAATGATAGCTCCACAACACAAGAATCTATTTAGATTAATCCTTATAATTCAATCTTATCCAACAAAATTCTAAATGTATTCAAGGACTCTTTTTCTAAAATATCGCTACGCTGGTGATTCAGTCAATCAGATGTGAAGTTACACATGATGACGTATTTTTACGATTTAAACAAATGGGAATGCTTCTTACAAGTAAGACTAAATTATTAACAGACGGATGCTGTTTTCAATGGACTTTTCTTAAATCGTATTAGTATGTAACTAGTATAAAAAATTATTAAATACATAAAAAACATTTTCAAGTGATAGCGCATAACAAAATACGTAAACGTTTTAGATTGTTTCTTGAGAAGAAAAATGAAATGCTCATATCTTTAACAGCTGAAGTTTTAACATTCAACATTTTTTTGTGAGCGGAACGTCATTTTCTCTGAATAATGCGACGTTACTATTGCACATGATGTTATGCACAACCAATACCTGAAAATGTCCTTATAGCCAGTGGTCATTGTGTATATCTCATCTTGTACTAGATGCGGTCATTTGCGACCCAAAGAAACTTTTTTATTGAGAAAGTTGTCTTTATATAGAAGTGATCGCTAATACAAACTTTTAGATGTTTCGGCTTTCAATATGAATAATGTCATATCAGATGTTCCTGACTGAACTGAATAGCTATTAAATGATATAACAACTATGTAATAGATGTTGATGCATTAATTCAAAGAGATTTTTTAATCAACTCATGCGTTTCCTTTTAAGCAATCTTTAATGGCCATTATTTGACAGATTTTCTCACCTGACAAATATTGCAGGTGTTCCAAATGAAAATGTTATTACAACTTGTTTGTCAATTTTAATTGTCATCATCAAACAAAAAAAAAATTCAATGGAATATCATTTATGTCATTATATTGATTTGAATTTTAATTTTTCATAATTAATGAGTGCAATACTCTTCCACTTATATCTAGTATTGAGATATTTGACAGATCGATGATATAAAAGTCTTTGATTTATATGTGATTTTTTAACTTGATCACCCCTGAAGATATTTTTGAATTCTTCTAAATCAAAGGATGGACTAGTTCATTACGCATTAAGAGGGGTGAATGAGTTGATTTCCCTTTCCACATCAATTAACAGTTATGCACACTTTAATTCCTCACCAGGTGGTGATATTATCGATTGTTACCATGACAGATCTGCATGTTTGTGCTGTCACGTGACCTTAATATAAAGGTTTTGTTTAAACAAAATTTCAAGATCCAATATCAATAAAATGTGACGACGTGGCACTCGCATAGCAATTGTGTATTTGAAGAGCAAACAGAATAAAACCTGCTATAATGGACAGACTCATCAACCTTACTTGGTGCAATTCACCTCAGAGGTGGAATTGACCTCAATATAAAGGACATTTACCTATAAAGGACGTTTTGCCATGTCCCTTATACGCAGGTTTGACTATATAAATATGTCTACTATCGAGGAACGATTGTCGCTCATTATACCTATTTTATAAAAGGATTGATCATTACGCACTCTTACTAATGGTAAGGATTGACACTGGTTGAATATTTAGATATTCTTGATTAGCCACATGTTTCTGTGTAGATGCTGTGACCCATATTTCAATTATGAAGCATTAGGCAGAAAACGCTCACTCTCTTGAAGCACCTGGTTCGATTCTAATTGACCATATTTCCTGCACCTCCGTCCAATCTTTATTTGTTGGTGTTGATCTATAGTTAATATTTTTCCCCTTTTGTGTATTCTTTTTGCGGGGAGGAATCACTACCGCCTGCGATCAATAGAGCTCAGGCAGGATTCATTTCGAAATGAGAAGTCTTATATTGTCTTTTTCTATTCAACAGATAACTGAGACTGTCATCTCAACACTACGGGGTAAGTACAACAAAGCTTTTCTATATAAATGTAATAAAATTTTAAGTTATTGTTTAGATTAGAATGTTTCAGGACGCCTGATGTAGTTGCCGTCTTCTTCGTTAAATATACACACCTAAAACGAAGCTACTTTTCATTTTTAAAATTGGAATGTTAAACGAGTTTGATACTTATGACCATGACTATAACTTAGGAAGGGGAAAGTCAGTAAGAAATAATACAAAGATAAAATATTAAGTTTAGTCGCCTTTTGCAATGTCATGCCATGGGATTGCAGCTGCAATTCTAACATCCTACCTGCGGCGAGTAAACGAACGTAAATGTGAAACATTGTACACACAATTTCGACCAGAGGATTCACAAGTATGAATTGTTTTACTATTTCAAAAACAATTTTATAAAGAGTTATTTATTACAGTAACTACACTACGTACAAACTGTACATAATTATGTATTAGGCGACTTCACTGTCACCTGATGCTCAAATTAAATTGACATTTCTTACGCGGTGCGTTCCATGATAAAACAGATGTATAATAAGGAATTCGAAAGGGGTTAATATTTTAATCAAACCATTGTAATTAAACAATCTGCAGGAAATTTTATGATTTACGCGGCATGATATTTGAGACATCTTCCGTATATAGTGTGGTGTAGAACGAATTGGCTACTTACCATCACCTGTTACGGAAGTTTTTACCTGTGATGATGATTGACACATGTTACTGTGACATTAAGTACACCCACGTGAGTACAGTGAGTAAATCACTGTCTAATTACTGGTAATTAATATGACACCCACACGTGAGAGTCTATCTACTGATGGAATATGTAAAGCATTGTCATCTTAACGGAATTAAACAGCATGAAACATAGCATTATCAACTCCATGGATCAGATAACCGTCTTGTAAGCTAAACATGATAACTTAGCTACTAACGGAATTAACCAAAATGAAAAAGTCTTGTCAATTTATCAAATCATTCGTTGGAAATGATACATATATCATACACTGCCACAATTGTTAGCTTAACGTATCAACTAACTAAGTAACGGAATTTAATAAAATGGCAGAGTCTTGTTAGCTTGATATGTCAAACTTGTAAAAAGATAAAATGCAACATTATCAACTTCACGGATCAGATTACAGTATTGTTAGCTTTACTAACGGAACTTAACATTGTGACCGAGTATTGTTAACTTAACAAGCTAACCTGGTGATGAAATAAAAGTTTCATCTGCAAGCGATACCAATAATGACATTTATGTGCTTCTAATACATTGAATTCTTCTTATATTTCGTCATTGGTTTTAGAATTTATGTTAGCAATACTTTTCTTTTAAAAGCTGTTTGTAAAAAAGGTCAAAAGTTATTTAGAATTATAACATTTATAGAATATCGGGCGTGGTTGTTGAGAAAGTTGTGAAAGAAATAGTTCTATTTTCGCTACCAATGAAGGCATTTGCGACTTCCATCACGAAAGAAAATCCACTTGAAACAGTCTTGATTGCAAATAAATGTTTGACCTAGATTTAAACAATATCATTATTATTTGTTTTAAATTATGCCAAACAGTTATTTAAGACCTATTGATACGGTCAGTGAGCATAGGCATGCTAGGTATAGATAAAAAAGGGAAACAAAACAGGCATGAATAATTTAATCGTTAGCCTCAGCGATGAAAAACGGTAGCCAGTGTTCTATAGTCGAAATTTAGGTCAGATCGCTAGGTTATTTTGACCGAACATTTTGAAAAGTCATGGTTGCTCTTATTTGTAACATTCAACTCTTCATCGGAGTATTGTTTAATTGACTTTCAAAACAGGCTTTACGGGTGTGTTTAATATTTGATATTATGTTTTCATCTTTGCACTCTTCGGCTTCTTATGAAAGATCATACTCCAGGATCATGAACTAATCTTAAACTTAAAATAAGACTCAGCCAATCGAAGATGACGTAACTTTTTGTAGTCATCTTTGATAGGTCTAACAATTTAATTGTGTGCGAAAATATGTTGATTTTATAGTGCATGATTATGTAGATGGTGGAGGCAAACAAAACTCGTTTAAATTAAGATGACATCACAAAAGTTTGGAAAAAATAGAAAATGTAAAAAAAAAAAAAAAAAAAAAACGATAAAAAAATAAAAATGTAAAATTACGATAAATCGATGTTCAATATTTCCATACGCTGGTTTCGGACATTTTATTTATTTTTACGGTTTAAGCAAAACCCAATTATTTTGATCAAAACGCTAATAAGCTTTCATTCTGTTGTATTTTTTCTATACTTTATATGGAGTAATCATATCAGACAAGCAAATAAAATTGCAATGTAAAGATTGGTGTAACAATAAACAATAAAGTAATTTAATAAAAATGTACACCATACAACAACATGTGTTCGAAGGTCTTAGATATATCGCAAGGTCATCGGGTGGTGTTGTATCAATGCAGAAAATATTTGAAAAGTAAGATTTATCATATAAAACATACCTTCAAATAATCAATCAATCATTCAGTTGTTTGTATTGAGAAGTAGCAGTTGTTGTTGGAATTTATACTATATATATGTATTACGCAATTGCATATTACAGGGTTATCTGCCCTTTTTGGTAGGTATTGACAGGATTATGTGGTAAATATATTTCTTGGTTTTACGTACCATTTCAATCAATTGCGATCAAATTACTACGCGACTATTAGTTTTTAAGCGTTGTTATTCAGGACTTTACTTGTGTTTTGCTAATTATTACGATGCTTTGCGCATAATGTCTCTATTCGACATCATCGAAACTGTGGACAACTAGTATCGAGAGAGGTTTAGTCAGACCTACATTGACGATATAAACATATTCATCCTTACCACTTTAACTACATAAAGAAGCTAAGTACTCTCGTTTACTGTATAAAAGGACGTTCAAGGCAACAGAAAATAAATGAACTGTGAACATCTCGGGTCGATTTTGATAGAAAGGAAAGTTATCATGTACCCATTGACGCTGACCTTATTTCCGGATGAGTCCACATCTTAATCCGACTCCGTTTCTGTATTTATACACCTACTAAAATCCTATAGATATTATAGTCAGTGCTTACATTAGTTAGACCTACAAAATACGGGTGGACCGTTTGAAATCCATAGGATGCCTTCTTTCATGTCCAAATCCGGATATTACTTTGGTTTATGTGGTTTCTAATTAAATGATTTTATGGTTTTGAAGTAAATTTATAATGTCATTTTATTGTCAAAGATATTTTTAAAGTACGCAAAACAAACATCGTCATATGTCTATATCAAATTTCAATTATCAAAATTTCTTTCTTTTTGATTCACCCAATTACTCAATTATTAATTCTAAACCTCTTTAGAGATAAAGAAATGTATCTTTGATATCTCTGAAGGTATTTCTTGAAACATATTCTTTGCATACACTTTTAGAGTAATGATTTGAAAATGCCCAAATCATATTGGTTTTGCGATTCAGAATTTCACTGTGATTGATCTCTCCGAAACCTTGATGTGAGAGAATATCTGCCAGGAGTTGGTCTTCGTATTTCACACGTCAATTGTTTTATAACATATTAACGATAATTCGAGAATATATTTACGAAATACCTGACTCAAAAATATACAAAGTACATATATTGTACATCATAAAATCGTATTATACAAAGCATGTGTAGATGAAATAGTATATTAAAGATAAAAAATAATGCTCCAGACTCCATGATATTCAACTTCATTTTGTTACTTGTAATATTAACTTAATAGATACAAATGTTTTTCGTGTTTATTCTTTAAACCATTTGATTACATACATGTTTCACAACGAATGGTTGCTGGATATGAAAGTTATTCCACATAAGTGAGGTATTTTTAAGTTACAAAAGACACGGGCTTTATATTTTGTATGTATTCTTCAAACTCGTTGATTAAATTGACATATGATGTACAAAATGTACCTAATATAACACCTGTTCTGGCAATGGATGTGTCATTGATGATTACGGTGAAATTTGTACTAGAAATTCAAAATATCTGAATGATGAAAATATTCATAACAAGGGGCGTAACCATCCGGAAATTATCAGTTTTGATACATGTATGGAAAGAGCTTGAGTTAAGGAAATGAGGTATGTAGTGTTTATTCAGTTTCCAATCTAAATCTTTTGTTAACAAACAGATTTCTATGAAGCAGGGGAGCCGCAAATATTTATTTGAAAACAAAAGTGACCGGATATCCAGTTCCACGCGTCAGGCCAATGACACGAGACACGTGACCTACCGTTTATTACCAATTAAGGTAAACACAACATGGGGTGTGGGGAGACTGACGTATATCCACTTTTTATCAACTCATTCACCCCTAAAACACATTTAGGCTCTTCGACTTCAAACGTTGGAACAGTTCATTATGAATTTTAGGGGTGAATAGATACGCTGTCTTCCTAGGTAGAAGACTTCATGTGTCACCGGGGTTTAAATTCGTGTTAATCTGACGCTGATTGCCTTTCATTGTTAAGTCAACTGACCGATACCATTAAGTATGACCAAGCTAAATTTGTGAAAGATCCAACATCTGCAAGTCACCCTAGCTCATAAACAACGTGTTTGGTGCTTGGCCGTTAATGACCATGACAATGACTGATTGTAAACACTATCGATATGGTCAGTTCTAAATAGATGGTTTGGTGTGTTAAAATTTGTTCCAATCAAATAAGCAAAGTGCCTAGTTGCGCCTAGATATACGTAATTAAAATATTTCAACCGGCAATAACTGTCGCTGATCAAAAGACATATGCCCAAATTCATCTTTGTTCGTACAATTGTATAATATACTATAAACCACTTTTTTTCGTGTTTTCGAGGCTACTAAACCTCGCGTTTTCTGTTTCAAAACATTTTCGTGGAAATTAAGTTTCACGAACAGAAAATTAAATGGAGATACATTTGAATTTAATTGTGAAAGAATGGTCTTATATATTTTTTCGCGGAGAAAAACTTTCACCTTTTACCTTGATCGCAAAATTCGCGGAAATAAAAAACACGCAAGAGAAAGTTAGTTTACAGTATATATATGTTATTTAAAGGTTAAGGTATTTTTTGCTGTGGAAAACATGTCAGTATGCAACCAAGTAGTCGAGTTTGGTTAAGTCCTCAATGTCTCATAATCATTTACAGGTCCAGCCAAATTATTATTGTGTGCTATAAATAGGACACCACCTAACCCACGTGTGAAATGTTGTATAACTACCGAATAGCCGGTTATATTTGCGGATCACAATTTTCGCGATTTCATCTAAAAACGAGAAAATCATATGTTAGCGAATTTACATTTTCACGATATGGATCATTCAACTATTTTTCAATATTTCGCGGATCAAATTTTCGCGATCCTAGCAATGTCCCAAGAAATCGTGAAAATATCATCCCTGCGAAAATAAACAGATATACGGTATCTGTTTCGTTTACACCAGATGCATGTAGGACTGATTGAAGAGAGATGTGTCACCGGAAACAGAAATGGATCATAGCTTCATCACGGGAATTAACATAGGTTTTTGCAAGACCTAAAAAAAAAGAAAAGAAAAAAAATCGAAAGGATATGTCTTAAGGGCTCTTGAGACGTTTTCCATTGAATTTAAGCCGTGTTTCCCACGGTGCGACGTTTTCCTTCCACTGAATATCAAATGATCGCATCATATTTTCAATCAATTAACCTTTTCTTTAACAATTGACCGCTTTACTGGGGACATAGTGTTCTCATGGTCAAAATATTTGACCATAAGCTCATATATTTAAGAACTAGAAGTGCATGCCACTCTACAATTAATATTTCATGTTTGCTTGTAAAATATATTATTTATTCTTTGAAGAATTCTGTTACCAATTAGTGATTAGTTGTTAACGTTTTTTCATATTATTAGACCATCACTTCTAAGTTACCTGTGATTGAAATAACATATATTTCCAACTCCCATTAGTACGAAAACTACGAATGTATTTCCAAGGCACGATTTATGTTTTTGTTTGATCTATTGATCACGTCTGTTGGACCTTCAATCATTAAGATCGGTCCAAATTAAAACAGTTTTGTTAATGACCATTTAGCGATAAACTTAAAAACTGTCCCGCTCTCATTCATGTCTGTAAGCCATTTAACACAGCTTTAGACGTCATTGGTCATTCATATCGTTAATAAGAATTTTGGCGTCTCACTAAATCAATGAACTAACAATAGCTGTATTTGAATTCTTAATGAGTAATTTATAAAGCGCCATTTTTGAAATAATATTTGATATAAATCATTTAGATTTATTTCTTAGACAAATGTACCGCGGCCTAATTATATCTTCAGACGTATCAAAGCTTATTAAATGTACCCACGAAAAGGTGTATAGAAGGTAGAATGGAGAATAGAGAATGCAGAATTACGAGTTTTGTTATGTTATGTAGTCACTGCACTATAATTACACTGTTGTTTTGAAATAATATATATATTCATGATTAAGGTGACGTGATTTGAAAGTGATATGTTCTGAATTTTATTATGGAAAACCTTTGCTTCATGTCACGGCTTCAATTTGCTACCTCGATAGTTATTATATATTTATTTTTTCTTGACATTTCCGCGAAACTAGGCCAATGAGGAGTTTTTACTTGTCAGTTAACCTTATCAGTACTGTGCATACTACGTCTATGAAATGTCTTTTATATGCAAACTAAATATATGCAGACAGCGGATTACAACAGTCGGGGTTTCCAAATATGTATAACTAATAAATGTTGGTGTTTGCTTTTGACATCCTTATGCAATGTGATAATAAAGTAATGCTTGGTATTTAAGGGGTTACTATCATTGTCGCAATATGCATCCCTTGACTATGTCATATTAAAGCTGAAAAATAAAGCAGTTTAGGACAAAAAAACCTACCAATTATATGTCTACAGAGACTTCCGTTGAAGATTATAGAGAGCGACGTCTAACTAAGTCATCTGTTGTCGCACACATGGCCTTCAAGTTTGCTATCACAGAATTGCGGGGTGGTTATATCGATAGTGATACTGTAGTTACCTCTCGAGTATCGCGGATGATCAAGATAGGGCATAATGAGACATTAACTGATTCGTGTTGTAACACCAAATGATTGTAATTACGTTTAAAAGTAGATAATTTACATTATTCAATAAATAAATGATATCTGATCTCTTTCATGTTAAACGTCGTACTGTGGTATTCTGTCGAGATGATCCTTCCAATTGAAAACTTTTTTCACTTAATGAAAACAGTTCACACAGATATTTAAAAAAGATTGATTTTTACTGAATTAATGAAAACTCGACCTGCTGAAACATCTCCATCATATTGAAATAGTATCTATCTAAAATGAATTTTGACTTTGTATCAATCATGTGAAACTGAATTAAGTATCACTTACACATATTAATAATCATTTAGCCATTTAACACAGCTTTAGACGTCATTGACTTAAATACACATTTCGGCGTTCATGTACTAATTATAGCTGTATTTGAATATTAAAGAAAACATTAAAATTTGTACACATATAGAAAAACGTCAGTTCTAATGGAAATTAGATCAACCGGTTTTACTGTGATATGCCAGAAAAGCCCATGGTGGTGAAATGCGTATGAAACGTTCAAACTCGCTCGCTGTCCGCCATTACACGTTGTGGTCGAACATCTTGTATGACGAACCTGTCCCTTGCACGTAGAGCAATGAAACTTTTATCTAGAACTACTCAAATCGCTCTGACAGTAGTGTGTTTACCTTACTAGGTGAATTGTCTTGCCTAAAAATAATTTTATCACCTCCTCAGTGGTTATGTAGTTCATTTGTTTGACGTGCGTGACTTTGGCTCTGGTATGGGTACAGCGTACATATTGTACCTGCTTAATCGTATTGATCAACGATTTGTAATTACAACGGTATCAATTAAAATACTAAACAATGACGTGGAATTTGTCAATATTTTATGTTATATGTTTCATAAGAAATGTAGAACAATATATTTATGCCATATTTTGCTTCTTGGTTATGTAAAAGATTTAGCCTGAGTGAATTGTCCCTTTAATGAGTAAATTATATAGTATCATCTTCGAAAGAGTATTTGATATAAATTACTTCGATTTATTTCTTAGACAAATGTACCGCGGCCTGATTATATCTTTGGCAATTGTGGTGTTTCGACATATCAAACATTATTACATGTACCCACTAAAAATAGAATGTAGAATGTAGAATGCAGAATAAAATTATGAATTTTGTTATATTGTAGTCAATGCACTACAATTATACTGTTGTTTTGAAAAAATATATATATTCATAATTAAGGTGACGTGGTTTGAAAGTGATAAGTTATGAGTTTTATTACGGAAAAATTTTGCTTCATATCACGGCTTCAATTTGCTACCTCGATAGTTATTATATATTTATTTTTTCTTGACATTTCCGCGAAACTAGGCCAATGAGGAGTTTTTACTTGTCATAAACCTTATCAGTACTGTGCATACTACGTCTATAAAAGGTCTTTTATACATGTATGCAAACAGAATACATGCAGACAGCGTATTACAACAGTCGGGGTTCCCTAATACGTATAACTGATATTTTCTGCTTTTGAAATCCTTATGCAATGTGATATCAAAGTAATGCTCGGTATTCCAGGGGTTACTATCATTGTCGCAATATGCATCCCTTGACTATTATATTTTGTCATATTAAAGCTGAAAAATAAAGCAGTTTAGGACAAAAAAACCTACCAATTATATGTCTACAGAGACTTCCGTTGAAGATTACAGAGAGCGACGTATAACTTCAAAGTCATCTGTTGTCGCACACAGGGCCTTCAAGTTTGGGGTGGTTATATCGATAGTGATACTGTAGTAACCTCTGGAGTATCGCGGATGATCAGGAGAGGGCATAATGAGACACTAACTGATTCGTGCAGTTACACCAAATTATTGTAATGAGTTCTTTTAACGTTAAAAATTAGATAATTTACATAATTCAATAAATATATTAGATATCTGATCAATTCCATGTTAAACGTCGTACTGTGGTAATCTGTCGAGATGATCCTTCCAATTGAAAGTTTTTTTCCACTTAATAAAAACCGTTCACAAAAATATTTAAAAAATGGTTAATTTTTACTGAGTTAATGAAAACTCGACCAGCTGAAATATCTCTATCATCTTTCGTATCCATCTAAAATGAATTTTGACTTTGTATCAACCACGTGAAACTGAATTAAGTATCACTTACACATTTTAATACCCCTTTATCACGTTGTTGTTCACATTAACAACATACGTTTAGGTATGTGTGAGCGACATCAAAGAAACATTACGTTTTTGGTTATACATAATTTATTTTATAGCTTTAAAACTTTGAGTAAAAACTTATATCAGCTGAATGATCAATCAATCAATCACATAACAAACACAACAAATACAGTCTCTCGTCAACCCCAGTGCTATGTATATAAAATCTATATTCTGTTGCCAAAATAAACTTTCCATCTGAAAGTAAACATTTTTTTGTAATTCATTCATATAATTTGTTATATTATAACATCAGACGGAAATGATTTTACATGTCCATTTTAATATTTCAAGTTGTGATTTCTAAAGATTGAAATGGGGAATCGAAACTATAAAACTGTGAAAAAACCATTACTTTATGACCTTTTATCTATAAAACATTAAGATATCCCTTATTCCGACTGGATGATTATCATTAATCAATCAAATATCAGTATAAACAACAAAATGCACAATTTTTCGTCAAACCGGTTACTTCGTTAATAAAATCTCTATTATGTTGCCAATATAAACGTTCCATCTGGAAGGAAGTTCAGTAAGGAAACAAATTAATCTTTTTATTAATTTACACAAACACAACATACTACTTAACTTCAGACGGAAATAATTAAATGTGTACGCTTCAACGTTTCAAATTGTTTACTCTAAAGATTGAAACTAGGAAAACGAAACCTATGAGACTGTATAATAGAGATTGACATCGATGTATAGTGTACATATGAATACAAAATTTACAAACTAGAATAACTTGTTTCTATTCGAATGTATAATTTCTATTTCGCTTTCAATGGCGAGGTCAGAAAAACTATCTAACGTTTTAAATTGATCTTCTAAATTGAGAAGAAGGATGACTGCTTCCCAATCAATCAAATAGTTTACCTGAGATATTTTACCTGAACAGGTAAAAAAGGTGTTGAAAAGCTGAGTCGACCCACGCTCTATTCAGTATGTAGAGTGTGATCGTCTTTGCATGTAACGTTTGCTCATCTACCTGTGGTAAAGTACAGCACATGCTTCTAATGTACGTTTAGGCATGTCTTTATAATATAGTGATTGAAATTTACGATTGGATTTATGTATCCATTCACAGGTAAAACAACAGTGTTATTTTCTTTATCATATTGTTTTAAATTATTTCTATAGACGTTATTTAATATCTTGTGTCTTGGTTCATTTTGATGACTTCTTTATTCATTATACAAGTATGTTGGATGTTGAACACCTGTCATGTATATGTCGTTCTATCAGAGAGCTATGCTTGAATGGATTGATGTGTGAATCGAAAACAAATGAGATATTTGAAAATAATTAAAACTGAAATAATTTTATAAAATTGATGTCATCGCAATAGGAAAGCGCATGAAGTTTCAGTTTTTAGGATAGAATGATATGTTGTAACTAACATGTTCAATGTTTTGATTTAAAACATAATGGATTTACAGTCTTTCAAAAAACCTGTTATTAATACATGTTTTTCGTTTTTCAGATGAACAGTTAATTACCTGAATGCCACAATGAAGATGTAATCTTTTTAATGATTCTGAACATTCCCATTCCAATGTTGTGACAATATCCTTCCATAATCAAGGATGTCTTTATTTGACATATGGATTATCTCTTAGAATATCTGACCGATTAGTATATGGGATATATTCATCAACAAGCAGTTTAGTTTTATTGTAGCAACTATGAAGGAATACAGAATTCCGACACTTGCTGTCATCGAGGAAATACCAATAACAGAATCATGCGAATCTAATCGCTTAGCTCCATTAAATGCAGAACCAGAGACAAAAGAAAATAATTCAGACGAATCAATTAATAACAATGTAACAACAATAGAATCAAATGATACATATCTCCATAGTAACAGTGACACAGACAAATGTGACAAATGTGGTACAGAAAATAACAATGACCTTGGGACATTGAAAGAGAAAGCTGCGAAACTAAAGCTAAAAACTAGACGCTCCAGTTACGTTACCTGGGAAACGGAGAAGCTAGTTCGATCTGGTGCATTGTTTAAAGCAAGGATACAACAGGAAGTGGTCAAAGATCCTCAGGAGGACCAAAGGCTTACACCCGAACGTAAAGATAAAATAAACAGCGATATCGGCTGGATACGCCAGGAACTGGTACGTAGATCAGGGTACTCTTTTGCAGGATGAATAATTAAAGGGCTATGAATAGTTTGGGCCATTTTGGTCCAAAATCAAAGGCATATTAGACTTGTTTTTTTAGGTTAAATTATTAAATACAATTGGTATGGTAGCCGTGTATCTTATAGATGTAGTTAGCACGATAACAATCCGAAATAATCTTGAATTAAGCAGATTGGAAAATGTAGCATAGTTACTTATTTATTTCATAAACTGATCATACAATGTAAAGCCCATCTTGAAACAAACTTTCCCCTGGGGATGTATTCGAAATGCCAATATAAGATTTATATTGTGTCTTGTAAGGAAAAAAACTATCAAAAATATGTTTATGCCTGCCTGAAGTATCCATACTCTAGATGGTTACAGTGTGCTAGGGATGTCATTATACCTAACTACCAAGATGGATAAGTCAGGGATGTACCAAATATTCCAAATAAAACAACGTAATATCTTAACACTTAAGAAATGGATAGATTTCGGTTCTTATAACAACCCAAATCATACGCCCGTTGAATGAAAGTAGGAAATACTGAATGTATTATTACGAATTGAATGTGATAAGCTTTATAGTTATTGCAAAGGATATAACGAACATTCTATTGTCTGTGTCACGACAAATGTTATCAATCAAAATTGGTGACAAATCGATGGTACATATTTAGGTTATCGACTTTAAGGGCTACAGTATCCTATATTCCAATGCTTACCCTCAAACTCGGGACAGGTTTGACCTAGTGGTAACTTTGGTTTCCGACATCACTAAAGCCTAACACGTCCATAAGTGTCTATCTGTCCTTAGTAAGCAGACAACTTTGCACCTCAAATCATAGACCATACCTTGTTTTTAAACATTCACTTTTAAATTCTTGAAAAATGGGGTTGAGACACTTAAGCGTTAAAGCTTGGTAAAATAGCGTCAGAAAAACTATAAGACTGAAAAAAATAAGAAAAATGAAAATCAATACTATTAATATTTAATAACCGAATTTGAAATGAAAAATGCTGATACAAGTTCAAAAGATTTAATATGAAGAATCTCATTTCTAAATGATTTCTAGAGTTCATGCATTTTAATTTAAGAATTGCTACTGAACAGTTTTGGGTGCTGCGGTGGCGGAATGGTCAACATATCAAGACATAAACCGTAAACCCTTCAACTCTAGATCGAGAATCCCATGATAGGCAGTAATTAGGCATTGACTGCTGATCGATGGTTTTCTCCGGGTACTCTGGTTTCCTCCATTATCTAAACCTGCCATGTCCTTAAATGATACTGACTGTTAATAGAACGTTTATCAAACAAAATCCTGATACTGAATAATTTATCAGAGGTTTTCTGTCCCCGATTTCGAACGATATCATTAGCAACATTATCCGTCACAGTCCGTTAAATGGACAAATTAAATTGTCTATATATTGTAAAGACATTTTTACACCTACAACTATGTATGTTACACCATAGTAATACAATATGTATACTTGTAAGAAAACAAATGAACCAGAACATACTTGCTTACTTGGCTACAACAACAAAATGTTGACGCGTGAACAAGGATTTATTCTGATTAAACATTTAAAAAAATAACAAATAGGGGTGAAACAGCAAACAAAAATTACTAATCAATGAAAATATTTAGATATTTAGTAAAGATAGTGGTAAAAACCTATGTACGACTTCAAGAAAACAGAGCCAAGTGATTGGTGAAGAGTGAGCTTGATTGGCTTATTGTCTTGTTCATGTCATATTGACAAAGAAAAAAAGGACTATTTACAGTGTATTGTTGATCTGATGTTCGAAGTAATTTTCTTGCACTGTATATTTTTGATCACTATTAAATTAGAAATTGATATTAATCTAATACGTGTATATTAATTATATTCAATGTTAAGACCTTTTACGAGAATAGTTGTGATGTTGTGTAAATCATTGTGATAACAATCATACTGATAATGACTATATAAATATATAGATCCCCAGTCTTTCTGGAAGTTTCTGCTATGTTTCCTCTTCTTGATTGAGCCATTGATTTTTGCACACTGAAAAAATCCGTGGGAGATTTCTAAAGTTCGTGTAGATTTTTTTGTTTCTTTTAGAAATGGCATTTAATTGATAACACAGTCACGTAGAAACTGCTTTGAGGGAAACACCAACGCCACTGATGTCGTTTGTCGTAAAAAACAAATCCCATTTATCCAACAGTTGTTTTTATTTTAATTTGTTTACATTGAATCGTGGGAATGTTACAGCTAGGATATGTTGAATGACGCCTATGCTTTCTAAGATGTATAATTAAAATGGATATATTAAGAAAAATGATATATATGAACTGGCAAATTTTAAATCTTCATATGAAGAATATTTAATATTCATATCGTCAAATAAAAATTACATTATTCGACGTAGATGTTTTACTATCAGTGAGCATGTCTGTCATCAACATAAAAAAGTGTGGCCGGCTGCATTCTGTAATATTTCACTGGATATAATTAATATCGCAAAAACTCAATCCCCGAAAAATAACAATATGTGTATCATACATGTATATATTTCACCAGGTTGCGAATTTTTAATTCAAATCGAAATTTGTTTGTTTAATTTAATATTCTAGAAGCTCGAATATTTGTAACACGGAATATTTAACCGACTATACGATAATACAATAATGAAAGTATCAATTACATTGTATACCATAAACTTGAATACAATATTTATCAATATTTTTATTATTTCTTTCTACAGCAAGCCATGAGGATTCTAGATCAGAGTCTAGCAAAAACACTTCTGAATCTACGTCACGAAATGCATTCCTTAAAACTCAAATGGAGTTGTGATGACCACAAAGAGATGATGGAGGAAGTGACGTGTGATCTGGAGGAACGTCAGGTTCTTCAGGACGTTTGTGATCAACCACTTGGCCCAGTAGATGTCAATCCGCTTAAACAACTCGGAGTGACGCGGATGAATCTAAGTGCACGACGATTTAGTACGTGTTAATAACTTATGTACTGTGGTCTGCTAAATCTGAATGCTATTTCTTTTTAATTTTGAGATCGTCATGTCATAACGCAATGGAATAAGAGATAAAAAAAGAAAAATCCATATTGAATGTGCTCAATGTCATACATGTATTGTAATTATGGTATGATATCAGGATTGTGAAAGATTTAACAATAATGCACCCAATTGAAACCGTCATACATGTCTTGGCATAGATCTAAGCCAAATGTTTATGCTATATTTCAATCCAGTTTCTCTGTATTTGCCTATTACAGATTTATCTGTTCTCGCGGTTAGGTAGTGCTTGTTACGTCATGTATGTGTAAGCGTAACGTCATTTATTACCGAAAACGACGAGTTTTGTGCTCACATTGTAATTACGTCACAAGCGATACCTATCTGCAAGTTAATATGCAGAGTAGGAATTATCAACCTCGTACCGAAAGTTTTCTAATTTCATACAATAGCATATGAAAAAATGAATGAAAATCATAATTATGTTTGTGTAGTTAACGAAGTACATGCCATTGTTAGTAATAAAGGATCTTTGATGAAAACGTTTACTTAATGTGCTCACCAAGAATGTACAAGAGGGTCAGCAAGTGCTGATTATAACAACACAGTTCTTAAAAAAATTATTTTCTGGTCACATGAATGGAACATACGAGAAACGCCTACCTGTTAATTACATGTGCGAATTAATTGAACATGTCACAATGGTTATATTTGTCTACAGTAAATATCTCCACTGGCGTTTTCTCACTATAATAACAGTTTATGTTTACATTTTCCGATACATAATATTATATACAATGTATGTACAGCTAGATATACTATTTTATACATGCATTGCTGTGTTATTACTAATGTTTAGTCATATCAAATCACGATGTCAAATCTTAATGTAAACCTTTTGAAAATTGAAAAAATACAATGATTTGAATATATATTTATATATTCAACACTCGTTTTTCTTGATTTATCTGAATTCGTTGATGTCGGCAAATCATCTACGACTAATATTGTGCTAAGTGCTAAATAGGGAAAGTATATATAGTGTTTGATTAATGTTAATTGGTTAAATGTCATTAAGTTTTTTTTTATATTTCATGGTTTGATCTACTATCCAATCATATCATTTCTTATTAAAATCTTAAGTAAATTCAGCGTTAGGAATCATTAAATCAATATATCGAAATTTAAGAGGTGATGTGCTTGTGTTGTTATTATTTAAACGCACGCTCCTGGGTTCTATTTATAACAAATTTTGCATGTGTTTCAGGGTTCCAAAGAATAAAGTGGTATTTATATATGCCTTTCAATGCATGCTACTTTTGTACATATTTCTTTAAATCGAATATTCGAAACATAATTTCGCTGACGTCGACAAGATATGGTTAAAGCATCAAATATGATACCGGTACATCTTCAATATTCCAGGTGTTGCTATCACTTTCGTTATATCCACCCATTGAAATATTTCATAGCAAAACTAAAAACAGTTTAGGAGATTAGGAGAATAAACTGACCAATCACAGGCGTATAGAGACTTCCTCATGGAGATTAAATACACAACGACGTTCGACAACAAAGCCACACAGTCAATCACACCACAATGTCCTGTTATTCAGTTAGTTTGGTGTACATCAAAGGCTCATTATAAACTATCCAAGGGGAGGAAATAACGACAGTGATAGTAATCTCTGGTAAATTGAGGATGATATGATATCAAGTTTCTTAGTTTATGCTAACATCTATAATACATTTTGTCCTAATTTGATAAGTTTAGGTGTTAATTATTAATTTACAGATTTCATTTACAAACACTTACAGTCCATTAGTCTATTTCCACTTCCTGGACTACTAGCCTATTTCCACTTCCTGGACTACTAGTCTATTTCCACCTCCTGGACTACTAGTCTATTTCCACTTCCTGGACTACTAGTCTATTTCCACTTCCTGGACTACTAGTCTATTTCCACTTCCTTGACTACTAGTCTATTTCCACCTCCTGGACTACTAGTCTATTTCCACTTCCTGGACTACTAGTCTATTTCCACTTCCTGGACTACTAGTCTATTTCCACTTCCTTGACTACTAGTCTATTTCCACCTCCTTGACTACTAGTCTATTTCCACTTCCTTGACTACTAGTCTATTTCCACCTCCTTGACTACTAGTCTATTTCCACCTCCTTGACTACTAGTCTATTTCCACCTCCTGGACTACTAGTCTATTTCCACTTCCTGGACTACTAGTCTATTTCCACCTCCTGGACTACTAGTCTATTTCCACCTCCTGGACTACTAGTCTATTTCCACTTCCTGGACTACTAGTCTATTTCCACTTCCTGGACTACTAGTCTATTTCCACTTCCTAGACTACTGTCGGGGTATAGGCAAACCTATCCTACGACCACCTCTGTATAAAGACCACCTCCGCAATAAGACCACCTCCTAATGATCCGAAATGGCCAATTTCAATTCAATGTGACCTGTGTAAAAAGATCGCTTGTTTTTTAAGACCAGTTTTGCTTGAGACACCGAGTGTTTTTATAACAGGACTGCATGTTTTTGAATTAAAAAAGTAATTGATATAAAATCTGAATATAGCTAAGTCACGTTTTCCTTAAAGCTGACAATGCAAGTTTTAAAAACTTACTTGATGAGATAAAATACTCCTTTTCTTTGAAATCATGTGTTCATGACCATTGGGATATTGGCCATTGTTTCTAAGTAAGTGACGATGTATTTTAATGATGTTTCTTGGAATGGGTTATATTTTTGACAAGTCGACAGAAGAATGTCTTGTAATTGTCTGTTATACAGCACAATTTTGTTTTCAAATTCAAGTGCACATTTTCCTTACATTGTAAGCAAAGTTACATAAAGCTGTTTTCGCTTTTATTAAATTATTTGACTTAAAAGGTGCAAAATTTAACGCTAGTTAACGCTTGGATTAACTACATAGAAAGTCAGCGATATCTCTGAAATATCAAATCTTTTAGATAACGAGAGTTGTAAGCCAAACCTATAGTACATGTACGTATATTACATAATGCTTGACTGTGTGTGTTCATCGATAGAAGCATCCAGCTGTTAAATCTCGATTTTATTCAAAACAGGATTTACGAATCAACGTATATGAATCACAGGCCTGTAAAATCTTTATTTTGGGATTATAAATTATGAACATGCCTTTTCAATGATGTATTGTGGAAATAAAAATTGATTTAAAAATATAACATTACATTCAATGTATATCTGTATAAATGCTTAGCGTTTACAGCATATGCTATATGTTTCATACGCTTAGTCTGACTTAGATCTGATACAGTCATACAATACATGTATATTTTTTACAAAATTTTTGAAATACACAAATAAAACCTTTAAGTACCATTTAGTACAATTCCATGGTAGTGACATGGCCTTTACGCAATAACTTCCGTTTAAAATTACCAGATATGACCATAGAATGATATATATAATAATTCCAGTTTGTAGTTGTTAACCATGGATGAAATATTGATTGAGAAGTAGCAGAATGGCAATACCAGAAACTTTGAAATTATTAACGACATAAAAATGTAGGAATGTATAGTAGAACAAAATTTCAATTACAAAATGTCAGAAAAGGTCCAATTAATCATTTATTTGTGAAATGTTTATGAAATCAGATATCAAGTAAATAAATGAATAGATGATGTTTAAACATATGTAAACTGAATATGAGACTTGTAAGAAAGAAAGGTAAATCAATGTCGATATCGTTATCAGTGTTGTGTTGTTCTTGTTTTAAGCGGTGGTAATTGTGATGCTGTTTGATTTGCAATGCTACACAATGTTCCCAGTGTGGAAGGCCAATAAATAACAGCCTTCGGCTTCTCCATCAAAACAAAGAGCTATAAAGCAAAATAAAACTCCGGCCAAAAAATCACCAGCCACAATATTTAATACATTTAAATTAAGTAAATTTCCAAGAATTTTTCTTTCTCTCTCTCAAATTAGATCTAATATTTTTTATCATTATTTTCTGATACTGTTACAGGTTTGACACTGTTTTTTTTTAAATTTAGTACTTCTGTTGTGATGGAAATTAAGAAAATTATTCCATGCAATTAAGCTCAGTATTTTTTTTTATGTTTCAAAACATAATATACATATATATTAAATATGGGTAATAGGATTGAAATATCTGTATATTTGGCATTGTTTCTCCTTCTTCTAATCAGTAAGTATATACAAAGGAAATTAAAACTTTCCCCCGCGAATCATAGTTTGGCATGCGACCAGCAAATTTCAATGGGCGAGTCTAATTATTGACCCAGAGCTAGCTCTGTTAACCCTATCGTAATAAATATACCTAGGTAAGAAATCATACATTTCCACAGAGAGGTTTTCATTTTTGCCAAAATCGAACAGCAGAACATCCCAACCTGCTGATGATCGGCGGTGGGTCAGGGTTCGAGTCGTCTAGCCGCTGCATAATTTCATCTCTTGTGTCAATATTGGCTAGCTTGCCCACCCGTGTAACAAGAATTGGGATAGTCCGCTTAACCTGCCTATATCATTAGCTGTTTTTACCTGCCTATGCCTAATATGTATTAGGCACAAAAAAGAAAAAAAGAAAAAAAGAAAAAGAAAAACGACAACACCTAATACCATAGGCAGGTTTAGCGGACTAACATTGGGAGTGCACTTAAAAGGTAATATGCGAACTTGTGAGTTGCTGTGTCTTTGGGGGCGTAGATTTTGAGGGAGGAAAGAGGAGTGAGGTTGGGTTGGAAGAGGTCGATCATTGGACACAAGATAAAACATTCAGCTGGTGTTTGGAGGCCCCATGTTCGAACTTAGGTTTTATCCTGTTATGTTTAACTTACAGATACACATTAAACAAAAAATAAACATGATATGAAATTTCTTAATATTATAGGCATTTTCCCATTTGAAGAACATTTCTACGATGGCCGGTATCAGCCGTCACATTGCTCGCATTAATGTATGGCAGGTTACACACACGTGATGCGAGTAACTTGACAGGCAAAAATATCATGGCAGACTGCTCACATGTGATGAGCGTATCCTGACATAGGTAAACATGTTACTCTACTTTTACCTCTCATAAATGCGATTAACGTGACGGCTGGTATTGGCCATCGTACATGTCTTTTAAAGGTACACACTAAAACATCTTTCATTATTTAGTAAAAAACTGAATAATTAAAATATGCCTATTCATTCCCTAAATTACATCTCTTCAGACTAGGGTTTCTTAAAGTTGATTTATTCGTAACAGCTGACGTATGTGCACCTGCCTAATAGGTAAAAAACAATTGAATTATCGATTTAAATTGAAGTAAGTCAAAGTTTAGTTAAACACTATTTGAGATTGAATATTTATTTTACACATAATATACTATAACAATTCATTACACAAATAATAATATTCATTCATGATGTAATGGTAAATGTTAAAATATTTTGTCGATAATTGTAACATATCGGAATAGTTTAGAGATGGCTAATATAGGCTTATTCCTGATGCCAAATCCATTTGCACATTATTTTCAATAAAATTGGTTGAAATCAAATAACAATAATCACTTACATGTACCTAAATCATCAACTTATGTCAATTGTAACTTCGTCTATATTGAAATTATTGAGCCTCCTTCAAAAGTTTACCTCCCTGACAAACATTCTATTAGGCTGACACCAAACATTGCAAATACATGTCAAATACATTGTTAACATTCATATAAACCATAACAATTCACTTTCATACTCGTGTTGCTTTTTGATAATGACTATGGTTCAAGTGAGTTGAAACTTAGTTCATTTGATACAGTAAATTAAAATGGAATTTAATCAATATTTGTATAAATATATCTTTGCATTCTATCGTGAAGCATTAAGTGTTTCGATACATTAATCAAACATTCTGTGTGTGTCTATTTGTCCAATGTTTACAAAAAATCTAGATACCTAATTGAATAGGTCGTTCACGATTCTTAAGAGTTATCTTATTTCCTTATTAAGTTCCTTGGTATATATACCCGACAAAGTAGTTAGATTATAACACACTTCACGATATATGTAAATAATACCTACGGACCGAACGGCTTTATATTACTAGTGTTTGTACAAACCATCGGGGCAAGTCCATTCTCTAGATCCGAAGTACCTCGGTACTCTATACACTTATCGGTATATCTAATACTGAAATATATCATTCCATATGAATATCAATATTTAAAAAGAAAATGAAATAAAAGTTAAAGTGAATAGTCGGACAAAGAAAACCAGTCTAAATGCGTTCATTGGCCTTCCAATAGTTCTCACATATTAATAGGAAGGTCAAGTTCTGCTTAGTTTCCCAGTTCTGACCATTAAAATAAAGAAAAGTTGAAAGCATTGAAAGCGAGGCTGCGTGGAAATGTAACCACAGACATAGTGAGCCGGGAGGACGTTTTAGAATTCCCATACTTTAAATTATTTTTTTCGTACGCAGACAGATTTTGACTTGAGATTTTATTTTTCTATTTCATAAGAAATAATACTGGATACATTCACACCATTTTTACCAACTTTAGCCATCCTTACCCGACTGTTCACTTTAAAAGTGATAAAGTATAAAATAAGAAAATATTTACGTTTAAGTTATAAAATAAGAACATTACTAAGTTCACGTTAAAGTAATAAACCTCTAAGAAGAGGTAACTACCGTTAATGTAAAGTTTGTTGGTTAGCCTATTGTCTCCATGACGCGAAGTCCCAATGAGTTGACAGTGGTCCCTTCAACTTCCACCTAACGATTATTGACTGCATGAACAAAAGTATCTATTATGTATCAAACATGTCTATACATATTGAAATTTTAGCTACGTTTGATAACTTGATCAGATTTCAATTAAACAATTATGAAACCTTATGGATATTTATCTGATCTGTTTCCATATCTCCAAGTCATTTGTTGCATTATCATTACAAATTAGCAAAACATGCAATAGGCCCACGTTTAGTAGCAGATGTCAAGTATTATGTAATTTGTATTTTGCGTATATACTGATAGGAGTTATCCTTCTTGACATTGAAA